>NW_028318307.1:0-200000 GCF_062004578.1 Staurois parvus
CCTTTCTTTGGGGGTTGCAGGTTTTTTGTGAGTTTTGTGTGTGCAAAATCTCCCCTTTTTTTGATGATATTTGGATGACTGCTTTTACGGCCTTTGTAATACATATACAGTATGTACAAGTTTTTGAAACAGATTCTTTGGGTGTCAGTGCCTTTTTTCCTCCCAGTAGGTTTTTCCTCTGAGCCTCCCACAACCCCACATTGGCATAGCCAGTCCACCATGATTGTTTGTTTGAGTATATGTTTACATATGTTTCTGTATGTGTGGGTGGTTTGTTTTTTTTTTCTCTCCTCCCTACATGGACAGAAATTTATTGATTATTATTTTCTGCCTCTGTTTTTTCTGTTAGGGCCAATATGTATTCTGCTACATATTTTTGGTAAATAAATCCCAATAAACGTATATTGATTCGCTTGTGCAAACGTTTTTAGCATCTACAAAACTATGGTATATATACTGGAATATTTATTTTTTTTTAAAAAACTAGTTATAGGAGGGACTTCAATATTGCGGTAGAAAAATCTGATTACAGAGACTTTGTGGTAAACCAGTGACGCTAATACAGTGATCAGTGCTAAAAATATACACTGTCACTGTACTAATGACACTGGCTGTGAAGGGGTTTAAAACATCTAGGGCAGTCAAAGCGTTAACTGTTTGCTTAACCAGTGTTTTATATGTGTACTATGTAGTGTTTATTACTAAGGGATGTGCTGGATTTTATTTCCTGCTTTGCAGGGAAACAAAAATCCAGCACATTGTAGCTGACAGGGACCACACTTTTTTTATACAATTTTTGTTATATACTTTTTAATGATCATGTAATAAAAAAGGTATTAATTCTATAGTTTTTGGGTATACATCTGGTGGTCATCCCTCACAACCCCCCATTTTTTTTCTATATGTTATTTGATTGAGATATATATATATATATACAGTGGGGCAAAAAAAAAGTCTTTAGTCAGCCACCAATTGTGCAAGTTCTCCTACTTAAAAAGATGAGAGAGGCCTGTAATTGGGCATCATAGATAGACCTCAACTATGAGAGTCAAAATGAGAAAAAAAATCCAGACAATCACATTGGCTTGATTTGGAAAGAATTTATTTGCAAATTTATGGTGGAAAAATAAGTATTTGGTCACCTACAAACAAGCAAGATTTTCTGGCTCTCACAGACCTGTTACCTTCTTCTTTAAGAGGCTCCTCTGTCCTGCACTCATTACCTGTATCAATGGCACCTGTTTGAACTTGTTATTAGTATAAAAGACACCTGTCTACAACCTCAAACAGTCACACTCCAAACTCCACTATGGTGAAGACCAAAGAGTTGTCGAAGGACACCAGAAACAAAATTGTAGACCTGCACCAGGCTGGGAAGACTGAATCTGCAATAGGAAAGCAGCTTGGTGTGAACAAATCAACTGTGGGAGCAATAATTAGAAAATGGAAGACATACAAGACCACTGATAATCTCTCTCGATCTGGGGCTCTACACAAGATCTCACACCGTGGGGTCAAAATGATCACAAGAACGGTGAGCATAAATCCCAGGACCACACGGGGGGACCTAGTGTATGACCTGCAGAGAACTGGGACCAACGTAACAAAGGCTACCATCAATAACACACTATGCCGCCAGGGACTCAGATCCTGCAGTGCCAGACGTGTCCCCCTGCTTAAGCCAGTACTTGTCCGGGCCCGTCTGAAGTTTGCTAGAGAGCATTTGGATGATCCAGAAGAGGATTGGGAGAATGTCATATGGTCAGATGAAACCAAAATAGAACTGTTTGGTAGAAACACAACTCATCGTGTATGGAGGAGAGAGAATGCAGAGTTGCATCCAAAGAACACCATACCTACTGTGGAGCATGGGGGTGGAGACATCATGCTTTGGGGCTGTTCCTCCGCAAAGGGACCAGGACGACTGATCCATGTACAGGACAGAATGAATGAGGCCATGTATCGTGAGATTTTGAGTGCAAACCTCCTTCCATCAGCAAGGGCATTGAAGATGAAACGTGTCTGGGTCTTCCAACATGACAATGATCCCAAACATACCACCCGGGCAACGAAGGAGCGGCTTCGTTAGAAGCATTTCAAGGTCCTGGAGTGGCCTAGCCAGTCTACAGATCTCAACCCCACAGAAAACCTTTGGAGGGAGTTGAAAGTCCGTGTTGCCCAGCGACAGCCCCAAAACATCACTGCTCTAGAGGAGATCTGCATGGAGAATGGGCCAACATACCAGCAACAGTGTGTGCCAACCTTGTGAAGACTTACAGGAAACGTTTGACCTCTGTCATTGCCAACAAAGGATATGTAACAAAGTATTGAGATGAACTTTTGATATTGACCAAATACTTATTTTCCACCATAATTTGCAAATAAATTCTTTCCAAATCAGCCAATGTGATTGTCTGGATTTTTTTTCTCATTTTGTCTCTCATAGTTGAGGTCTACCTATGATACCAATTATAGGCCTCTCTCATCTTTTTAAGTGGGAGAACTTGCACAATTGGTGGCTGACTAAATACTTTTTTGCCCCACTGTATATACTGTATATACTTAGCCCAGCAACAGGGTGTGCGTGACTCTCTGGCCCTGATTTACTATTGTGCCTAGGCGCATTTCCGTGGGCGAACGTCTAATTTTTACTAGCGACCGTCTACTTTTACCCCGCTAAGAGATTTACTAAAGAGAAGCGTCAACAAGTAGACGCCAAATCGAATTTACTAACGAGACCCATATCAGGAATCAGACTCAAAAAGCAGACTTGCTAAGAGGCACGTCTAACACCATGAAAATCACTGCAGAAACATGTTCAGATCGAAATTTGCTTTGACAAATATCAGGACTTCACTTTAAACAATATCTGCCATTTAAAATGTGTTAAAAAGTTTTTTTTTAAGCAAGTCGACACAGTGAAGGACTAGACGCTTGTGCAGTGTATTTGTCCGATATAAATGTGCATGTGCAGAACACATTTTGGACGTCCTCTTTGGGCGCTTGCTTTTTAGCCGCTCTTCAATAGTAAATCTCAGTGTGGAGTCCTCTGACAGCCGACACTCGGTCGCGTCTACTGTGTTTAACAAACAGTACTAGGCATATCTTTATGTAATCTAATTTGATTTCCTTAGTTCTATTGATTCTATTTTTGTTTCTTATCCTTTATAATTATTTCTGTAATGATTTTACTTATTTCAAAGGTCTAGATAATATTTATTTTGACAGCTGAATGTAAAAATAAAGGTCTGCAATTAAAAAAAAAAAAACAAAACAGCGTGGGTCCCCCCCTCTCATCCATACCAAGTCCTTCAGGTCTGGTATGGATATTAAGGGGTAACTCCACGCCGAAATTAAAAAAAAAAACAGCGTGGCGTCCCCCCCAAAATTCATACCAGACCCTTATCCGAGCATGCAGCCCGGCAGGTCAGGAAAGGGGGGGGGGAGCGAGCGCCCCCCCCTCCTGAACCATACCAGGCCACATGCCCTCAACATGGGGGGGTGCTTTGGGGCACGGGGGCTCCCCCCCAAAGCATCTAATCCCCATGTTGATGGGGACAAGGGCCTCTTCCCCACAACCCTGGCCAGTGGTTTTGGGGGTCTGCAGGCGGGGGCTTATCAGAATCTGGAAGCCCCCTTTAACAAGGGGGCCCCCAGATCCCGCCCCCCCCCCACGTGAATGAGTATGCGGTACATGGTCCCACTACTAATTCACAAAAAAGCAAAAGTGTAGTGTAAAAAAAAACAGTACAGGGTCTTTGACAAGTCCTTTAATAAAACAATGTCCCCCGAAGTAGATCCAACGTCAATCACGGCGACCCGTAAAAAGAAGAGAAAAAAAAAGCTCCGCTCTACACAGAAGCTACCAGTCATATGCAGTGAGTCTCTCTCTGACAGTTCTTAAATAGGTAAGGGGCGGGGCCAGCTGGGGACATCATCCGAGTGACCCCACCCTATGTCACATGCTTGATGTCTTCGGCTGGCCCTGCCCCTTACCTATTTAAGAACTGTCAGCCTGTCTCCTGCATAAAGCAAGGTTATCCTCAGTGGAGAGACAGGGTGACAGTTCTTATATAGGTAAGGGGCGGGGTCAGCCGGGGACATCATCCGAGTGACCCTGCCCCATGTGACATCAATGATCATGGGATCACAGGCTTGATGTCCCCGGCTGGCCCCGCCCCTTACCTATTTAAGAACTGTCAGAGAGAGACTCACTGCATAAGGCAGCTAGCCTCTGTCAAGAGCGGAGCATTTTTTTTTCTTTTTTCAGGTCGCCGTGATTGACGTTGGATCTACTTCGAGGGACATTGTTTATTAAAGGACTTGTCAAAGACCCTGTACTGTGTTTTTTTACATTACACTTTTGCTTTTTTTGTGAATTAGTAGCGGTACCATGTACCGCAGACTCATTCACGTGGGGGGGGGGGGGGCGGGATCTGTTAATTCGATTGTTAAAGGGGGCTTCCAGATTCTGATAAGCCCCCCGCCCGCAGACCCCCACAACCATCGGCCAGGGTTATGGGGAAGAGGCCCTTGTCCCCATCAGCATGGGGACAAGGTGCTTCTGGGGGGGCCCCCTGCCCCAAAGCACCCCCCCATGTTGAGGGCATGTGGCCTGGTATGGTTCAGGAGGGGGGGGAGCGCTCGCTCGTCCTCCCCCCTTTTCTGACCTGCCGAGTTGTATGCTCGAATAAGGGTCTAGTATGGATTTTAGGGGGGACTCCACGCAGTTTTTTCTTTAATTTCGGCGTGGAGTTACCCCTTAATATCCATACCAGACCCGAAGGGCTTGGTATGGATGGAAGGGGGGAACCCATGCAGTTTTTTCAAATATTTATTTAATTGACGGAAATGATTTAAAATTCAGTCATCAGTGGGGAACCCCGCTGACAGCTGAAACATTAATGCAGGCCATAGACGGGTCGAAAACCGTCGGTTTAAAAAAAAATAAAAAATGAAAAATCGGTCATTCAATAGGCCGACGTTACCACCAATGGTAAAAATAATCGGTCAATTTTCGTCCTGTCTATGGCCTGCATTTTCTTTTTCTTTTTTTTAATTCTTTTTCTTTTTGTTCTTTTTGTTCTTTTTCTTGCAGGTCACGGCTCATGTGCAGATTTTTTTTATCGGTAAAAAGATCGGCCGATTTGATGATAATTGCCGTGAAAATCGGCCGATTTTCTTCCAAATTTCCCGATAAAAAAAATGTGCCAAAATCCCGAAAAACGGCCGACCAATTATCCCACTAACAGAAGAGGCCCTTGTCCCCATCAACATGGGGACAAGGTGCTTTGGGGTGGATCCCCCCTGCCCCAAAACACTTGGTGTGGATGGGACCCCACGCCGTTTTTTTTTTTACATTTTGGTGTGGAGTTACCCCTTAAGATACATACCAGACCCGAAGGGCTTGGTGTGGATGGGAGGGGGGACCCCATGCAGTTTTTTATTTATTATGGTGCAGGTTTTTAAATGTAATTCTCCCTTTTTTTTCCTTCACTATAGCTCAGAAATTCACCTGTCACTTCCCCCAGCTAAAAGAGAAAGTTTTCTTGGAATTTATATCCCTAAAGGAAACAATGTTTACTTTGAGTTTATTAAAAGATACAAAGTTTTCTGTAACTTTGGGGAAAGTGACTTCTAAGCTTGTGAACTATAGTGAAGAAAAAAAAAAAGGCTGGCATTTGCATTTGAAAATCAGCGCCGACATACACTTTGTACTGCAAAAAAAAATTATTAACAATTGTGTAAACCGAGACATTATTTTCAATGGATTATCATTCATAAACCGAAAATTACGTTAACCGAGGCGTTGGTAAACTGAGGTACGCCTGTATTAGTATTGTAATCCTTTGTATTGGGATACATAGAACCAACATACATCTGAATTGGCAACATGGCACAACATTTGTGTCACATTGGAGATATCTGGCTAGTTACACTGACCTTGCCCAGGGACTTAGGGTGGATTCACACCACAGAAATACAGGCAGGATTATTGTTCAACAGCTCCGTGGATTAGTGGTTAGCACTACTGCCTCACAACGCTAGGGTTTTTGGTTTGAATCCCAACTACAGCAATGAATTTGCATGATCTCTGTGTGATTACCCTAACATACATGTGCTGGTGGCAGCAACTTTGCTTTCTGTCCAAATGATCCCTAGAATGTGAATTAGAATGAGGCCTTGTCTATTCAAACACCTTTAAAGTTGTACCTTATGTGAATGTCAAACGATGGGATGAGATAAGGGCTTGGACTAATGATTGATATGATAATGCTGGTTTGCACTCCACCCCCTTTTGGGAAGGTTTGTCAAACCATGAGAAGAGTGAGCGAGAGAGAGAAAAGGATTAAAAAAAAATTAATAAAATAATGGCATGGAGTCCCCCCCCAAATCTATAACAGACCCTTATCCGAGCATGCAGATACCGCATGCCTTCAAAGATTTATTTCCTTTGTTGAATTGTCTGCCTGGTTCACACTAGATGCGATTTATAATTGTGCTTTTTGTTGGCAATTTCACCGTATTTTCTGTAGATTTACCAATGAGTTATTGCGTTTTCAATTGTGTTTTGCATTGCGATTTCTATTGTAGTCTATATGTGCAATCGTTACAAAATGCTGAAAAAGTTAGACAAGAACTACTTTTGAAATTGTGCTGCAGCAAACTTACATTAAGACACTCACATCCACATTCATTAGATCCAATATCAGGTGCAATTTCAATTCCCAAATCGCACCTGAAATTTTGCATCCTGGATGCAACTTGGCATGCGATTTGCATGACATGCGACTTGCAAATCGTATGCCAAGTCGCACCCTATTGTCTGCTATTATAGCAGTCACATGGGTGCGTTTCCGACACTGATTTCTAAAGTAGTACATGTACTACTTTTGTGGCAATTTGCATAGATATCTGTGTAAGATGTCTTGCAAATCGCAAGGAAATCAGCATCTTCACTGTAAGTCGCACAATTTCTAAATCGGCTTTGATGTGACCGGGTGTAAGGCCTTTTTATGTTTTATTTTCTGAGTGTTTTTCCGATTTATGGGAAATGCCACATACTAGCAAAAGTGAATTGACATTTTCAGTATTGCATGCAAGATGTGGTCATGTGACTGCCTTAACTCATGCAATAATCTGGAGTGAATTGTGCCCATAGGGCCAAGAAATATTGGCAATAGGGTTCCCTTTCACATCCCTGTTCAATGTTCTGTTGTATGCTGCACAGGTACACTTCACTGTGGCTTTCTTTCTGACTCTGATTTGTGGGGCCTGTATACCAAGGGTTAACGCAGGTGGGAAGAGAATTAATCAGGTGCAAACACTTTCTCTGACCAAATGAATGACAGTGGTGGGTGTGGCCTACCTTGTATAAAGAGATGCAGTAGTGGCTGATTTTGGCCTTGTGCAGGCCACATTATTTTCTGCAAGTCCTTGTCTGTGGTGGTTTGGAGATGAAGAGATATTGTGGTTGCCGCAGACCACACTCACGCTGTGTTTTGATGTGGGCTGTAAATTTTTGCATGTTCTTCCTTCTAAGGTGTGTTTGTGTGTTATTGTACAATGATTGTGTGTTTATTATCTTTGCATTGTAATCCTAACACATGTCAATTGCTCTGCTCTTCCAAGTTTGCTTTATTTAGAATGAAATGCAGTTTTCAGACAAACATGATGAGAAATGTATGTGTGGGGGATTTGGGGAGGTGGGAGGTGTTTTATTTTGGCACGTATGTATTTTTATATTGATATTTTGATCTGCAGCTTGTTTTGTGGATAAGCCTAAGTGATTCATATTAACCGTTTGTTTCCTGCTGTAACCTGTGAAAGCACAATTCATTAGAAGTATAATCTTTTAGATTATAAACTCTTATGAGCAGGACCGTTCTATTTTAGCAACATCAATCCTACTTTTTATTTTATTTTCACCAAGATATTAAATGTACCTTCTTGTTGCTGTCCAAATAAATGTGGAATGTGTATTTGATCAATAAACATTTGGACTATGTATTTTTTGGGGGGGATTATTTCATGTTCTAGTTGAATGTAGCACAGTTGCTAAATGGTTAGCACTTCCACCTGGCAGTACTAGGGTCGGTTTGAATCCCAACCATGGCAGCTCTTGCCTGGAGTTTGCATTTTCTGCCTGTGTTTCCTCCGGGTACTCCGGTTTCCTCCCACACTCTAAAGACATGCTGGTAGGTTAATTGGATCCTGTCAAAATTGGCCCTAGTATATGTATGAATGTAAGTTAGGGACCTTAGATAGTACGCCCCTTGAGGGTTAGGGGCTGATGTGAATTTACCACATATATGTAAAGCGCTGCGTAAATTGACAGCGTTATATGCAAGTATGTCCAAACTAACAAACCAAAAGCCCCCTATTGCACCACAAGCCCATGTTATGTACCAGTGAATGGGTCGTGTTCAATGTGCAGCTAGCTATTCTTTTTCTACAATCCTCTTAACAGTAATAAATTGGGCCCCCCAATTTATGTTGACTTTGGGCCTTTAAATATATATTTGCCAATGTCATATACACAGTATAGCTGCAAGCAAACATTCACCAATGCAAAATCCACAATAGAACTGCAACCATATATTTGCGAATGCCATATACACAATGGAGCCGCATGTAAAATTGCTATGGTGCACAAATAGACGGCTGTTGGAGGAGGCACTAGAGCAGCTGTCATACCGGAAATACGCCATGATGTTTGTGGAAGGACGTTTGCACACACCCGGAAGTGGTAGTGGGGAGTGTTAGTGGATGGGAGTGTAGTTAGGAGAGTTTAGTGGTAATTTGCAAATCTATTTTTGAGCTTTGTGAATTGTTCTTTTGTGGAATTCCAGACCACATCTGGACATGGCGAGATCTCTATTCTCCACCAAGGAGCTGATCCTCATTTGACGGGGAAACATTACTAATTGTTGTATTTTCAGTTGAAAACATGTCCAATTCCTAGATCCATTGAGGTACATAGCATACATAGGTTCAAGGTTCTTCCTAACTATACAGGTGGCACAGACACAAGCATACACCCAGGGCCACTGTTAGATATCATGGGGCCCCGTACAGCATGCCTGACAGCCCCCCACCGCCAGAGAAAATATCCAAATTAAATTTATGGTAAAAATACACTAAAAACATTATTAATGGACATAATCCCAACCATATTCCTGTGAAATCTAAATGATAAAACTGTACTGAGTTCATAAATAAAGCTGTGTGTGTAATTGAGGTGTAATTGAGGTCTTGGGGCTCATTCACATGGGTGCTGTGGCCTGTAGAGTGGGAATCAGTGGTTTGTTTTTGTGGCTATCGCCGTTTTCAGGCAACCTATGTTACACTATGGAAATGCTGCAGTGCATAATTTGACAAGCATATGGGTGCAGGTGTACAGCCCTGAACACAGACAGTGAGCATTCAGGGCACTTCCCCACGCCTTCACACCTGTCAGATTAAAACCTGTGTTCATACAGATGCTGTGTCCCCATAGTGTAACAGGTGGCTCCAGCCACATGAACAACCCCCTCATTCATGCTGTACAGGACAGAGGACCTGTGTGAATGGGGCATTTTTTACTTTTTCTTTCCTCAGTTCATTAATTTCAATGGGTTGCCTGATGTGTGGGAACATGCAAAAATACTGCAGGCTTGATATTTTAAAAGTGTGTTGCACCTAACTGCACATTAGTGTGGTGCCAGGCGTTTTGGTGGCTGTGAATGGGTCTGTTTTTATTAGACGTGTGTAGGTACAATTATGTTTTCATCATGGTACCTGCGCATATCTGCAAAGGGCATTGCATTTCTTTGCTGTGCTGGAAAATGTGTGTTCTTGCATGCGTTTCTGCACCACCAATGGTGTGAACAAGTCCTAAGGGCTAGTTTACACTATAGAAACAGTCTAGATGTGTTCCTGATGCGTTTTTGCATGCCCTTTTGGCATGCATGTTTAGTGTGTTCCAGTACATTTTGGATGCGTTTTGGACACGTTGCATTGTATTTTTGTATCCCTGCCAGTTAGTTTTTTCTACTTTCTTTTTATTCAATTTAATTAGGGACATGTGCGTTTTAGTACATTCAAGGGCGTTTCACCTCGTTCCAGTACAGTTCTGTGCATAAACAATGCAACGTGGTCAACTTTGTTTACAACACCTGCAATGCACTGAAAATGCAAGTGCTGATGTGAATTATGACATTGACAACCATATAACCTTCTTTGTGATGCCGAAAAAGCAAATGAAACACATGTAGTGTGAACTGTCCCTAAAGATCAGCAATCGTATAATAATGTGAGATCTGAGCTATAGATGATAGAAAATGAGACACATTCACTTGATCAGTAAATAAATAGTTAAAAAGAGTGGGGCGGTGATCCATAGATTTGCATATGGGACAGGTGATGATGGGGTGGGGGAGGGGGTCAAGTTGTATAAGGAGACAGGTTTAAAAGAAGATAAAAAAAGTTACAATGGAATATACACAGCATGAAACTTGCACATTTCCAACTTGTCAGAAGAACAGGACGCAGGTAAGAGTCACCCCCTTTCCACTTTCTAGTCATTAGGCAAAATCTTAATTTTAGCATGTCTTTGGAGCTTAATAGCAGCATGTCTTTGGAGTGTTGGCAGAAACACATCCATACAGGGAAAGCATGCAAACTGGGATGCAGCCATGACTGGGATAGGTACCCATGACCCAAGTGCTGTAAGTTCTGAGTTCTAACCACTAAGCCACTGTGGGAGACAGAGTTTGAGCTCCAATGTGGAATAGTTACATTGTTTAAAAATGATAAAGCGAGCGCTGGTCAAATTATATAGACTACTAAAATGGTATTACACAAGATAAATATAGGTATAGATATGAAGGTAGCAGCTAGCACTCAGGGTATTGGCAGCACTCCCAGAATAGAAATATGTTAAAGTAATAGTGCAGCGCAATAAATGCATGTTATCAATCTTAAACACATGTAAAATCCAAAAAGTGCAATAATTTATTCCAGGTACTTATATAGCGCTGTCAATTTACGCAGTGCTTTACACATATATTGTACATTCACATCAGTCCTTAACCCTCAAGGGGCATACAATCTAAGGTCCCTAACTCACATTCATACTTACACATACTAGGGCTAATTTGGACAGGAATCAATTCACCTACCAGCATGTCTTTGGAATGTGGGAGGAAACTTGAGTACTCGGAGGAAACCAAAGCAAGCACAGGGAGAACATGCAAACTCCATACAGGAGGTGTTATGGTCAGGAATCAAACCCATCATCCATTTACTGCAAGGCAGACATGCTAACCATTAAGCCACTGTGCCATCCATTAATAATGAAAAAAAAAAGTTCATATAATCATTCCTGAATAATGGAATGTCCTTCGTGTTTACCTTTCACAAGTTCATGCACTACTGTCCCTCACGGATAAACCACACGTGCCATTCATAGGCACTCTCTGAGTTGGTACTCTCACACGAAGGACATTCCATTATTAAGGAATGATTATATGAACTTATTTTAGCACCATTTACCATTTTACATCATTATTGCAATTATTTGCACTTTTTGGATTTTACATGCGTTCATTATTGATAACATGCATTTATAGCACGACACTATGACTTTAACATAGAATAGTTACATGATTAAAGAGAAGGAAGCTATATCATTATATTGGGAACTTAGAACTAGACATTCCAAATTATTTGAGATATATGTGTCAAAATGTTTAACATTTGAAAATAGAATGTATGACATTCATTAGGAAATGCATTAGTTGTCTGATCATTTTGGAGAAACAGCAAAAAAAAAAAAATTATAATATAGGTGTACTTTTTATTTTACATTTTAAGTATTCTCATATGCAAACAGAAAAACACCAAGGAGACAAAGCCCGCGCTTGTGCGCCACCTAGCGAACATATCCGGTATTGCACCTAAAAATGTGCCAGACGCAATTCCACATTTACTAACAGGTAAGTAGATGCTTTTCAATGAGATTGCTAGACGCCTCTCAGAAGACTGATAGGTCTTAATTGATTTAATTGAGTCTGCCTGAATGTTCAGAGTCTGAACTCAATTCTTAGTAAATAAGGGCCTCTAAGTCTACAGCACAGTTAATTGGAACAACAGACGTGTTGGTGAAAACACACCTGCAGTTTATTTACAGTCCATTTCCAAGATGTACAGTCAACAAAACAGCAAGACAAAACTAGAAAATAGATCCTTGCCACTTTTGGCAACTGGCAACACACTGGGCCCTGACTAACCATTGTGGAGCAACTTACTGCTGCCCAGGCACCTACCAACAAGAAAAATAAAAAAAATCCTAGTCACACAGACTTGGTCTCACCACACAGGATCTGGTTTTCACCACACAGGTAGTTTACTGATCCCCAGTCTGCAAGGTACAAATAACTGTTTTTCAGCTTGTAGCATCCTCCCTAAGCAGACTGGGAGTTTTATGGAGCCTATGGACTTGGTTCAACTGGGTGTCAGGAGCATGTAGTGATCCTGATCCATCACTGCTGCTGGTCTTATTCCAGTATCCTGGTTTTGGCTGTGATACATTCACCCTGCCTGTCCATTTGCAAGGTAATTGATGTGGCCAATATCTGGGTGGAGACCAAACTTGATTTAAGCCAGCCAAGCCTGCAGTCTCATGCTTGTGATACTGTAAAGCTCCCTGTCTGTCTGCCCTGCGCTATGCTGCTGTTTGGATTCCCTCATTGACCTTGGATTGGATTTCGACTACTCTCTTTACCCTGCCTGCATTTTGAGGGGATTTTACTTTGACTATCCTGAACTATACCTGCCTTGTACCTGGACTGTCATTGAACCACATTGCCTGTCTTCCAACTGCAAGTATCTGTTTGCTGTGCTCAGTTTGCACCTGCCTTGGAGTGGTGGCCAGGCATTATAGCATTGTGTATATGTTCTGGGGGCAATCGAGTACTGGGAAGAACACAGAAGCTAGCTATAGTGCCTGATCACCTGTATTAGGGGTAAGCATGACATTATCACAAGCTTTTAACAAGATATTTTTTTCTGTGAAGATGGACTCTTCACAGGCTCGTTCATTTGCAGAAGAGCTTCACTGACATGCCAAGTCCAGGAACTGTCTGTGTGTAAACGTACCTCCAGCAGTAATGCAGGAAAGAGAGCCTAAGGTTAACCCGTCTGACCATTTTTCTAGTGACCCCATATGTTTTAAAATTTAAAACCAGTTGTATACTATACTTTAAGCTTAAGCTATGCTCTTCTGGTTCTGAAGCACAGCAGGTTGACCTGATTATTACATAGTTGCAGGGGGGCCCCCAGTCTTGGGATTTTAGTCTCCCCACAGAAGACCCAGCCCTAAGGTCAGTTGAAGCATTTTTCAAGGCCCTGGGTTCCCTCTATCATGATCCTGACCGTGCCCACTCAGCAGAAACTAACCTCAGGCCATTGTGTCAAGGTAAACGCACTGCTGAACAATACTTTTCTGATTTCTGCCACTTGGCACCTGACTCCGGGTGGAATGACCCAGCTCTTAGAAGCCAGTTCAGGTTAGGCTATCAGACTCCATTAAGGACTCCTTAGTGCACTACCCTGAACCAAAGTCATTGAATGAAGCCATGCGAGTAGCTATCTGTATAGACAGGCATTTATGGGAAAGGCTTCTAGAGAAGTTTGTGCCCTTGTCCCCGCACACTCTGCCCCCTACTTCCCCATTAGCCCTTCCTGGGTCCTCTCAGCCTCTCTAGCAGGAGCCCATGCAAATTGGCACTACTTTATCCTATGGGGAAAAGGCTAGAAGATCTCAAGGACTCTGCTTATACTGTGGAAACCACGTACACTTTGTCACCAGCTGCCCTAATAAACCACGAAACACCAAGAGTCTACTGCAGATGGGGTCTGTTTCTTTAGACTATACAGTGCCAAGTTCCCCCCTAAGATAAACTTTTTGTTCCTGCACAACTTAGTTCTGCCATGTTTTCTCATCACCTCTCAGCATTCATGGATTCTGGTGCCGCTATCAATTTTATCGTCAAGGTATTAGTACACCGTCTACAGATTCCCATGACTAATGTGCACAAACCCTTCAGTCTTAGCTGTTGATAACTCTTCCTTGTCCATAGGCCATTACTGTGACCATTGGGAAACTTCATAGGGGGCAATAAGCTTCTATTTGATAACATCTCCTGCTTACACCCTTATCGTAGGTTATCCTTGACTTAAACTTCACAACTTGCGCATAGGTTGGGCCACAGGAGAGATTAGGCCCTGGACCCAGACCTCCAGAACTGCATTAAAACTGCTGACCAGTTGCCTTTTTGTAACTCTTTTGAAGCCAATACCAGTCATTTGCCTTTATTACAGTCTTATTTGGATCTTGATCATGTCATCTTTTCCAAGTGTGACTCCAGTTTACATAACCATTTGTCTTTATATGACTCTGCTGTAGCAGAAGACACTCAAGTTAATTGAATGATCTACAGGCCACCTCTCCAACCAATTGTAAGAGTCTGAATCTTTTCCTCCTAGAGGTTGAACTTATGCACTGTCCTGCATCCTTGAGCCCTGTTTGGAAATTTCCTCTAAGCTTCATAATATCTAACCTGCAGCACAAGTAATGGGGGCCCTTTTTCCTGCCCTTTAGGACTCTATTTTGTAGGCTCAGTGCTCTGCAAAAGCTACCTCCTGGAATGCTGTTTGTTTCCCTCCACCTTAGGCTTAAAGTGCTTTCAGAAGCACATGATACTAAAATCGCTGGGCACCCAGGGATTACTAAAACTTTTTCTTTGGTTTCTGGCAGGCTTTGGTGCCCCCCTCTCCTGTTCCTGTTCCCATGTAAAAGCTTGTAAAACCTGTGCTCGCTTTAAGTCCTCAAAAGTCAAGGCCTCTGGATTACCTCTACCTTTATCTGTACCCATATGCCCTTGGATGCACATTTAGGCTAACTTTTCCTCAAATTCTGCTTCCACTAAACCTGCTGATGCAGTCCAGTCTGCCTCTACACCTTATTCCAGTCCAGCCCATGTCAATTGAGCCTTCTGATTTATCATATTTGGGACTTTCAGTAATCACCCTACTGCAACTACATCTACTCAAACCTGTCTAAGAAGTTCCATCCATCCTTTGGATAGACTGCCTCATTTGGCCAGGTGGGCCTCTCGACATTTTTTTCAAGCCACTCTACATCCAGCCTGTGTTCCAGCTATCTAGCCTAATGTTACTGGTTCTCTCTCTACTGTCCAGTTTAACTCCATAGACTCTGTCAGGGATCCCCTCGATCCCCGCCGCGATGGTCCCGGCGCAGGCGCAGTGTGCCGCCCTGTGCAGGGACTCGAGCACTGGGTCCGGGCCGGCCGCGGCGTTCGAGTTCGCGCATGCGCAGTAGAAGCCGCGGCCGCCCGCTGGGCACCAATGGCAGCGCAGGGCGGGATATTTAAACGACCCTGAGCTGTCATTGAGTGCCTTCTGGTCTTACCTGTATCCTGTATCCGTGAACCTGTGTATTGTAAGTTGCTGACCCGGATTGTACCTGACCTTGCTGTATTTCTCCTGCCCAGACCCTTGCTTTGCCTGACCTCTCTCCTGAATGCCCCCTATTGGATTTGACCTGCTGTTGCTGACCTGGCGTGTGACCCGACTATTCTATGCCCGCTGCCTTGTACCTTGCCGTCCTCTCTGTTACCGACCCGGCCCGTCTGACCTTGCTCATCCATCCATCCATTCCGTGCAGTGGGGTCTGCTGACCTCCTCATATCAGACTCTTCCCCGTGGGAGCCCTTGGCGCATACCACTACCACTGACGGACGCACCCAGTAGCCACGACCTGGTCTCAGGGGGCTCCAAGTCCATCCCCACCATCAGGCGCCCTGGTGAACAAGCACCCTGGGACTTAGACTCCGTGCGCTGGGGACGCCTATTCAGTGGAGT
This sequence comes from Staurois parvus, assembly GCF_062004578.1. Classification (NCBI taxonomy): domain Eukaryota; kingdom Metazoa; phylum Chordata; class Amphibia; order Anura; family Ranidae; genus Staurois; species Staurois parvus. Next base: position 15,928 of record NW_028318307.1, read on the forward strand.
GCTAGTGGTACCGCCAGGCGGTCCCTTACAGTACCAGAAGGCCATGACTGAGTCTAGAGGAGGGCCCTCGCCGCTTGAGGAGATCTGCAGGCACCTGTCTAACTTGACGCAGGCCGTATCGGCCCTGCAGGACAGATGTCAGCAGATTGAGAATCACTTCCAGACCTGCACTATATCCGTTTCTGCCCCACAGGCCGCGGTCCCCGCACCTCCGGCCGTAGCAGCCCCTGTACCGGTTTCTGGGGCATCCGCCCCACTCCCGGCGGCCGAACCCCGGGTACCCCTACCGGAACGGTTTCATGGGGACCGCACACGCTTCAGGTCATTCCGTGAGTCCTGTCTCCTCTATTTTGAGTTGCAACCACGAACCTTTGTGACTGAATCCGTGAAGGTGGGGTTCGTCATCTCCCTCCTGCAGGGTGAACCCCAAGACTGGGCCCACCGACTGCGGGGAAAAAATGACCCTCACCTTAGCTCGGTTGACTTTTTTTTTGACGCAATGGCCATCCTATACGATGACCCACAGCGGGCAGCTTCTGCTGAAGCTACTTTGTACACGCTCCGGCAAGGCCGCCGAGCGGCGGAGGAGTACGCGTCTGAATTTAGGCGCTGGATGGGGGACACACGTTGGAACGAGTTTGCTCTCCTGCATCAGTTCCGTATAGGCCTATCAGAAGGCCTGAAAGATGAGCTCGCCCGGGTGGAGGTGCCTGAGACTTTAGAGGACTTAATTGCACTGACTATTAAGATTGACCGTAGACTGCGAGAAAGCAGGTTTGAGAGGTCCGGCCAGGGTCATGGAAATCCCTGGGGGCCATTTCAAGGGCCCAGTCAAGCACCTAGGCCAAACATCCAGAACCGGCCACCTGGAGATATCCCTGAACCTATGCAACTCGGCCTGGCGCGGCCTAAACTATCTCCAGAGGAACATCAGCGCAGACGATCCCAGAACCTGTGCCTCTACTGTGGCAAAGCTGGTCATATGGTACGATCCTGCCCGCAGAAACTGAGTAAGTGCACCTCTTCTTCCTTGTCCATTGGCAATGTTAGTCCATCCCAATACTTAGTGGTGCCCCTTTCCTTTCAGCTTCCGGAAAGGACCGTGGAAGTATCGGCCATAGTTGATTCGGGGGCATGCAGCTGCTTCCTGGACATTAATTTTGCTCACCAGCAGGGTATTCCTCTCCAATTGAAACAGAAGGGGTTCAATATTTATTTGGCTGACGGTTCCCGGATAAAATCAGGGGTGGTGAACCAGGAAACCCCCTCCATCGCCACTGTCATTGCCGGCCAGCACCAGGAACTGCTCCGCCTGGATGCTATAGCTTCACCCCTCTTCCCAGTCATTTTGGGGCTCCCATGGTTACGGGCCCATAACCCCCAAATTGACTGGGAGACCGGAGTAATTTCGTTCCCTTCTCCATACTGTCGGGTATACTGCCGCACTTCGGGCCCGGGGGTCCCCCAAATCCTCCTGTGCTCTGAGGGGGAAGCTGAATTAAAACAGGTAATCCTGGCAGCCTACCATGAGTTTCTAGATGTGTTCAGCAAGCGGGGAGCTGATACTCTACCCCCCCACCGCCCTTATGACTGTCCCGTTGACCTGTTACCCGGTTCAGAAATTCCTTTTGGGCGAATCTTCCCCCTTTCGGAGCTCGAATTGGGAGCCCTGAAGGAATATATCGAGGACAGCCTCCAGAAGGGGTTCATCCGCCCCTCCACTTCACCGGCGGGGGCGGGAATTTTCTTTGTTGAAAAAAAGGACAAAACCTTGAGGCCGTGTATCGATTACAGGGAGTTGAACAGGGTCACGATAAAGAACCGTTACCCACTGCCTTTAGTACCAGAATTATTCCAAAGTTTAAAAACAGCAGTGGTTTTTACAAAGCTGGATTTGAGGGGAGCATACAACTTGGTTCGCATAAGGGAGGGGGACGAGTGGAAGACGGCCTTCCGCACCCGCTTCGGCCATTTTGAATACTTGGTCATGCCGTTCGGGTTGTGTAATGCCCCGGCCACGTTTCAACACTTTGTGAATGATATTTTTAGGGACTTCCTGGACGTCTTTGTTATTGTCTATCTAGACGACATTTTGATTTTCTCCCCTTCCTTGGGGGAACACAGAATACATGTAGCAAGGGTATTGGGGCGATTACGGCAGCATGGGTTGTACGCCAAGGCAGAGAAATGTTGTTTCGAACAATCCAGCATTACTTTCTTGGGCCTGATCATCTCCACCGCGGGGGTCGCGATGGATCCCCAGAAAGTCGCTGCAATACTGGATTGGCCTGAACCCACGGACAGGAAAGGCGTCCAATGATTTATTGGTTTTGCAAATTTTTACCGAAAGTTCATCAAGAACTTCTCGGGTCTGGTCTCCCCCATTACTCAGCTAACCAAGCTGGGAACCCGGTTCAGCTGGACACCTGAAGCTCAGGAAGCTTTTGAAGCCTTGAAGAAGTTGTTCACCTCGGCACCCATTTTGGGTCACCCAGACGCCGCCCTGCCCTACATCCTGGAAGTGGATGCATCGGAGAATGCGGTAGGTTCCATTCTCTCCCAGCGGAAGGGCACCAAGGAATTGCTCCATCCTGTAGCTTTCTTCTCACGGAAGCTTACCCCAGCAGAGAAGAATTATGATATCGGTGATCGAGAGCTACTGGCGATCAAAACGGCATTAGAGGAATGGAGGTACCTGCTGGAAGGTGCTGTGCACCCCATCTTAATTTTTACTGATCACAAAAACCTAGAATATCTGAGAACCGCCAAGCGTCTACGCCCGCGACAGGCAAGATGGGCACTATTCTTTTCTAGATTCAACTTCCACATTACGTACCGGCCTGGATCAAAGAACACTAAGCCAGATGCGTTATCACGTATGTACGAGGACGCCAAGGAGACCCCAGTACCCGACACCATCTTGTCCTCGGGAAACTTCTTGGCCCTTCAGTCGGACCTTCGTTCCAAGATAATGGAGGCATCCACAACCGTCTCTACCCCAGCCGGAGGGCTCCTCCAGAACAAGGGGGGACTCCTATGGAGGGAAGATCGGATTGTGGTGCCGGAGGAAGCCCGAACCCTGGTCTTGGGCCATTGCCATGACCACCCGATGGCGGGGCACTTTGGCCCAGAAAAGACCCTGGAACTTCTCCGACGCTCCTTCTGGTGGCCGGACATGGCTAAAGATTGTAAGGGCTATGTAAGGTCCTGTATCACCTGCCAAAAGAATAAGCCTTCCAGAAACAAAGTTTGGGGTCTGCTGCGACCCTTACCGATTCCTGAACGGCCTTGGCAAAAGATATCGTTAGACTTTATAGTCGAGCTTCCGCCATCACTAGACCACACGGCAATCCTGGTGGTCGTAGACCGCTTGTCCAAGATGGCCCACTTCATCTTGTTGAAGAAAACCCCCTCGGCAGCCGAGACTGCGCGAGTTTTCATTCGTGAGGTAGTAAGGCTGCATGGGGTCCCCGAAGACATTGTCTCAGACCGAGGGGTCCAGTTCACGTCGAGATTTTGGAGGGCACTGTGCAAGGCCCTGGACATCAAATTGTCCCTTTCCTCTGCATTCCACCCTCAAACTAACGGTCAAACCGAAAGGACCAATCAGACCCTGGAGCAATACTTGAGATGCTACACTTCATTTACTCAAGATGACTGGATGCCACTTCTCCCCCTAGCGGAATTCGCATACAACAATGCCCGTCACTCAGCGACGGGCCAGTCCCCGTTCTTTGCCAACTATGGTTTTCACCCTGTCTTCCTCCCGGATTTGGTCCCGGAATGCCCAGTACCAGCATCGCAAGACGTAGTAACGTTTTTCTCCACGAACAATAAGAAGCTTCAAGAGGCCATCAGTCGGGCCCAGGAAGACTACAGGAAGGCATTCAACAGGAAATGGAGTTGAGATCTTGTGTTGCAGCCTGGGGAGAAGGTTTGGCTAGCGACGTCCAATTTAAAGATGCTTTGTCCGTCGAAGAAATTGGGACCCAAGTTTATAGGCCCCTTCTGCATTAAACGGATGGTCAACGAAGCGGCCTACGAACTCGTCCTTCCTGACACACTCAAAATCCACCCAGTCTTCCATGTGTCCCTGCTGAAGCCAGTAATCCCAGATGCCTTCCCTGACCGAGAATCTAGACCCCCGAAAGCCATAACGGTCGAGGGTGAAGAGGAATTTGAGGTGGAATCAATCCTGAAGTGCCGAAGGAGGGGGGGCCAGGCCCAATTCCTAATCAAATGGAAGGGCTATGGCCCTGAGGACAATTCCTGGGAACCAGCCCAGAATGTCCATGCACCTAGACTTGTCCGGAGGTTCTTTCGCGATCACCCGTGGTGGAGAGATCGGGTGGGCATCCGGAGGTTGCCCGTAGGGGGGGGGGCAATGTCAGGGATCCCCTCGATCCCCGCCGCGATGGTCCCGGCGCAGGCGCAGTGTGCCGCCCTGTGCAGGGACTCGAGCACTGGGTCCGGGCCGGCCGCGGCGTTCGAGTTCGCGCATGCGCAGTAGAAGCCGCGGCCGCCCGCTGGGCACCAATGGCAGCGCAGGGTGGGATATTTAAACGACCCTGAGCTGTCATTGAGTGCCTTCTGGTCTTACCTGTATCCTGTATCCGTGAACCTGTGTATTGTAAGTTGCTGACCCGGATTGTACCTGACCTTGCTGTATTTCTCCTGCCCAGACCCTTGCTTTGCCTGACCTCTCTCCTGAATGCCCCCTATTGGATTTGACCTGCTGTTGCTGACCTGGCGTGTGACCCGACTATTCTATGCCCGCTGCCTTGTACCTTGCCGTCCTCTCTGTTACCGACCCGGCCCGTCTGACCTTGCTCATCCATCCATCCATCCCGTGCAGTGGGGTCTGCTGACCTCCTCATATCAGACTCTTCCCCGTGGGAGCCCTTGGCGCATACCACTACCACTGACGGACGCACCCAGTAGCCACGACCTGGTCTCAGGGGGCTCCAAGTCCATCCCCACCATCAGGGGCCCTGGTGAACAAGCACCCTGGGACTTAGACTCCGTGCGCTGGGGACGCCTATTCAGTGGAGTGCTAGTGGTACCGCCAGGCGGTCCCTTACAGACTCTCAGCCTGCTAATTACCAGACAGGTAATTTTCATGCTCCTCAGTCTGACATGCAGACAATCTTGGATTACAGGGTGGATCATCATCCCTAAGCAGACTGGGAGTTTTATAGAGCAAGGAGTAACCAGCCTTCTTTAGCTGACCTTAACTCTTCAGCCAGTCCACAAACCTCACTACACAACGTAAAAAGAAAACAGTCTGCATACTGCCTGAACCTGGCACAAACAACAGTTTTTTCTGGTCTCTTGACACAATATATACACACAAAGGAGTTTATTTACTGAAACTGGAGAGTGCAAAATCAGGCTCACTTCTGCAGAGAAACCAATCAGCTTCCAGGTTTTATTTCCAAAGCGTAATTGAACAAGCTGAGGATAGAAGCTTATTGGTTTCTCTGTAGAAGTGAACCTGATTTTGCACTCTCCAGCTTTAGTAAATAAACCCCAAAATGTGTGTGTCTTTGTGTGTGATTGATATATCTGTCTCATTTGTGTTGGATCACCGGAACTGGTCCTGTACTACTACAATGGCAGAATGGCAGCGGAGTGCCAGCTGTAGTGTGGTCCATTTGGTGTTGATTTTGCTTGCTGCTCTACCATCACCCAAGTGCATCTCCGAATCCTTTTATTTGCTGTTAACACTTCTGACCAAAGTGTTTACTGTCGCAACAGGTTGCTGGTTGCTATGTAGTCACCAACCATTTTAAGAAGTTCTTCTTTAAGGTAGGCTGAAAAGCATTTGCATTGAAAGTGTTTTTTAATGATTGTTCTGAGTATATGTTATGCTGGCCTTACAAATTTCAATAAATTATTTTTTTATTTTCAAATTGATTTCTTCTCTCAGGAATAAATGATCTATAGCCAACAACCTAGTCAGACAATATGGGAATTGGATTTTGATTGATAGTTAAGATACAATCTTAATTTATAATCATAATTATCAATTGCATCTGTTTCCACCACGTAATCTCATAATATGATTGATTGAAATACGATTGTATTCAAGAACAAAGCATCTTGGTGTTGCCGATTGATACAAAACGACTGATGATATTCTGCCCTGGTTGATCTACCCAGTTTGATTGAGTCCAATTGAAAGTGAATCTAAATCAGAATGGGAGTTATGCCTATTCAATTGTCAATTCGATCATTTGAATGTTTGTACACCGATCAGTTAGAAAAAAATCAAAGTGTATATGGACACCATTAGACTCTTACTTGTGGCTCAGTAAATAAAGCCAAACCCTGGGCAAAAAATATTAGCTAGGTACTAACAACATACACTAATGATGTGCGCCCCTTTCATAGCTGCTGCTTTTTCTTCAAAACTGTTAGATTCATGTACCCACTAATAGTGATGTAGGAATCACATTTCACCTGCTGACAGTAGGGGCTACAGCACAGTTGAAACAATGAGTTGCTCACTCTGCTGTTCCCCCATTCATATGGTCCTCTGAAGATGTCTGTATGTGACAAAACGTTTAGGGGCATGGCCTAATGTGGTGATGTCACCATGTTCAGTAAGAGCACTGATACACGCTGGATGCCAGCTGGCATGTTTGTAAAGCGCTTTGAACTTATTAGATGTGAGTGCCATCGCAATTTTAATTAATACTGTTTAAAGGTTTCACACTATTTGCGGGCATTTTTTGTCTTTTACATTTACGCATCCTGATAACATTCCTGGAATAGACGTGCGCAATTTTCTAGATACAGATGTGGAGCAGTGCTGCTTACAGTGTGCACACGTGCTTAGTTTTAGAGGGTCATGGAGTGTTGGTAAGTGCTTATTCCACTTGGGCACGGTGGAGAGGTGGAAGACTCTATAATGAAATAATGCACGTTAATGAGGGGTTCTACCATCATTACACAACCTCTTTTTTGGGACTATTTTGTGATTCCACACTGAATACATTAATTGTGGTTGTATTTAAAGGACACATGCACCTTTACGTGCACTTTAATTGGTGATTCACACCATTACTGGACAGAATATCCTATTGATTTGGGATTTTCTTTTGTACTGGGTGTTTTTACATGTGTAGTTTGTGATGCATGTTTTCACTTTTACATTTCTATGTTTTTTGCTTTAATATCTGAGATATTTTTAGTTTAATATTGGGTGGAATTTACAGCTGCCTTTATCGTGAATTTTTGCAGATATGTTTATGGTACCTAAACATCAGGCTAGCAGCTTTGTCCCCTTAGTGTAATGGTGTTGCTAGTGCAGTCTTTTTTACATGTATATTTCCTCCATTTATAAAATGTCTTGTATTATTTTCGAGGAACAGAAGCAACATAGCACTTAGTAGCTGAAACAATGGAAGTTTATCTCTATTTGGCCCATCTATACTCAAAATGCCTCTTTTTCCTGCTACTAATTCCCATACCTGTGAAAAATTCCACTGTCAAAAATCTATAGGTCTGATATATGATGATATTTATTCAGGGTAATCTTTTTTCCATCCACTTTCTAAGCAATTCCTTTAATGTATGACCAGCATCAAAAGATTACAATCCCTTTACCATTGCTCAACAAAAAAATTATCATTGCAAATGTCAAATCGATATATCTCCTCAGCAAGACCCTTAATCATTCCCCGGCTCTGTTCCACATCCTCCTAACCTTTCTGAAGTGAGACATGTGGTTTAGATCCAGACAGAGGGCTCCACATTTCAAACAACACATCTCAATTCTATTTCAAGTATCTTGCTGTAGATATGTAAGCTCTACTAATTATATTGAAATAAACTTCCTTGAAATCAGTTGGCACATTTAGCTCATGAACCTTCCTCAAACATTCCTCTCGTACTTTGCCTAAATCCCCTCCACTTTTTGATGGTTGGGATTTTCCAATACATTGTATCAGTGGCATACTCAGTGTATTTGGCACACAGTGCTGATCATTTTTTTTTAACACCCCATCCAACAAAAATGATTCAAAGTAATAAAGCGGAGTGCACAGTGCATCGTGGTGTATTGTGGATGTGACCAAACTGCACTATAAAGGGGAAGGGTTTAAAGGGGCACAGTTAAATAAAAACTGAGCCTACTCCCCCTAAACTCGGCATACATAAGCCACAGTCATTTCTACTCACAAGATCTGGTTTAATGACAGTGCCTCACACGAGAGACTAACAGACACAAAGAAACCTCAGCACAATCATATTTTAAAAATGTCATATTTTAAAAATGAACCTTTCCATTACATATGCTTTTCTACACACAGCCTGGCTTAAAGAAGTTCAGGAGAAATGTTCTTAGAGTGTAGTTGTCAGGAGTAGAACATATACAGCCCACCATGCAGAGTATGAACTGTACGACACAGTGGGGGACATTTATCATTCTGGTCGCAATCATAATTCAGTCACACTGTACAAATTCTTGACAAATGTACTATGTAAGTGCTTTCAACATTCATACAAATATGTGACTACGTATGCAACTGTGCTACTCCAGTGCACAATGCAGAATGCAATTTCCATAAAAAATGCTGTTGCTCAGACCAAGCTCACAGCATGTGAGGTTAGTACGCAAAGCTCCACCCAGCACCTTTCATCCTAATGGACGTTCTCAGGGGCTCACTAGGATCTAGATTTGCCCTATGACACCTTTTAGAATTACAGTGCTGCAAATTATCAGCAGACCATTCCTAGTCAGCCACTGTAATAAACTATAATTAGAATACTCTACCCTATCCACAAAATAACTTAAAACGGAGCTCTACCCAAAAGGGGAAGTTTCACTGTAAGGACTGGTTCCCCTCTCCCCATTAAGGATTGGCACCTTTGGGGAGTGGGGGGGTACCCGCTCCCACGTCCACTGCGATCGCCTAGGTGATTGGAAGTGGAAGTTGTCCTCCTACCCTCCCTCCCCGAAGTCTTCTGGGACACATGACAAGTCCCAGAAGACCATGGGGCCATTCAGGAAACGCTACTCGCACATGTGCTGTCACAGCCGGGTGCCCACACTGAAGATGCCGTACCCTGGAACACAGGGCGGCCGGTGAAACAGGCTGCTGGGGACACACCACAGGATCGTGGGACAGGTGAGTGACTGTTTTTTAAAAGTCAGCAGCTACAGTTGCTGACTTTTAGTTTTATTTTTTTACAGTGTGAGTGGAACTCTGCTTTAACCCTTTGTGTAACACTACATGGAATAAGTGCACAATTATACCACAATATATTCTTAATAAATAAACATAAATAAGCTCATAATCAAAATATTACATAATCATAACAAATGACATATAAACAAACATAAACCAAAATGCCTAATAATGTGATGTAATATATATATATATATATAGTGACAGTATGAACGGCAAAGTGATCGATGGACGCTATGGCCCTGATTTACTATTGTGCCTAGGCGCATTTCCGTGGGGGAACGTCTACTTTTTACTAGAGACAATCTACTTTTACGCTGGTAAGAGATTTACTAAAGAGAAGCGTCAACAAGTAGACGCCAAATCAAATTTACTAACGAGACACAGACCAGGAATCGGATTCAAAAAGCAGACTTGCTAAGAGGCACGTCTAACACCATGAAAAATCACTGCAGAGACATGTTCACATTGAAATTTGCTTTGCCAAATATCAGGACTTCACTTTAAACAATATCTGCCATTTCCCAAAAAATTTAAAATGTGTTACTTTTTTTTTAAGCAAGTCGACACAGTGAAGAACTAGACGCTTGTGCAGCGTATTTGGCCGATATAAATGCGCATGTGCAGAACACATTTTAGACGTCCTCTGTGAGCACTTACTTTTTAGCCACTGTTCAATAGTAAATCTCTGTGTGGAATCCTCTGACAGCCGGCACTCGGTCGCGTCTACTGTGTTTAACAAACAGCACTAGGCATATCTTTATGTATTCTAATTTGATTTCCTTAGTTCTATTGATTATATTTTTGTTTCTTATCCTTTATAATTATTTCTGTAATGATTTTACTTATTTTGAAGGTCTAGATAATATTTATTTTGACAGCTGAATGTAAAAATAAAGGTCTGCAATAAAAAAAAAAAAAAACAGCGCAGGGTCCCCCCTCTCATCCATACCAAGCCCTTCAGGTCTGGTATGGATATTAATGGGTAACTCCATGCCGAAATTAAAAAAAAAAAAACAGCATGGAGTCCCCCCCAAATTCCATACTAGACCCTTATCCGAGCATGCAGCCTGGCAGGTCAGGAAAGGGGGGGGGGGACGAGCGAGCGTCCCCCCCCCCCTCCTGAACCATACCAGGCCACATGCCCTCAACATGGGGAGGTGCTTTGGGGCAGGGGGGTTGTGGGGAAGAGGCCCTTGTCCCCATCAACATGGGGACAAGGTGCTTTGGGGGGGAACCCCCCTGCCCCAAAGCACCCCCCCCCATGTTGAGGGCATGTGGCCTGGTATGGTTCAGGAGGGGGGGGGTGCTCACTCGTCCCCCCCTTTCCTGACCTGCCGGGCTGCATGCTCGGTTAAGATACATACCAGACCCGAAGGGCTTGGTATGGATGGGAGGGGGGACCCCATGCTGTTTTTTATTTACTATGGTGATGGTTTTTAAATGTAATTCTCCCTTTTTTTTCTTCACTATAGCTCAGAAATTCAGCTGTCACTTCCCCCAGCTAAAAGAGAAAGTTTTCTTGGAATTTATATCCCGAAAGGAAACAAAAAAAAAAACAGCATGGGGTCCCCCCTCTCATCCATACCAAGCCCTTCAGGTCTTGTATGGATATTAAGGGGTAACTCCACGCCGAAATTTTTAAAAAAACAGCGTGGAGTCCCCCCCAAAATCCATACCAGACCCTTATCCGAGCATGCAGCCTGGCAGGTCAGGAAAGGGGGGGGATGAGCGAGCACCCCCCCTCCTGAACCATACCAGGCCACATGCCCTCAACATGGGGAGGTGCTTTGGGGCAGAGGGGCTCCCCCCCAAAGCACCTTGTCCCCATGTTGATGGGGACAAGGGCCTCCTCCCCAAAACCCTGGCCGGTGGTTTCTGAGGAATAATACTTTTAAGATGTTTGTCTAATTTCAATATTTCCCAGTGCTTAGAGATAATCTTCTGTACTGCTTTATACTGTCTATGATAATCCAACCCTATAGGTATTTCATACTCTACATTGTTTTTCTTTGGTTTATCCATAAGTAAAATATCTCTGTCCATTTGTCCCACATCATTTCTCTCTTTTTCTATTCTAGTTGGATCATATCCTTTGGCTAGAAATCTGTTTTTTAAAAAATCACTTTGTGCCTTATAATCTTCATCTTTACTATGATTCCTTTTTAACCTAATGAATTGGCCCTTCGGAATGTTATTTATCCTCGGTTGATAGTGACAGCTAGTTGTTGGAATGTAAGCATTACGGTCAGTATTTTTAAAAAAGTTTTTTGTATAAAGCAACTGACCTTCTTCCTTTTTAATTAAAATATCCAAAAAGTTAATTTCCTCTTCTTTAATGTTCCAACTTAAACTTATATTATCTGTGTTATTATTAAGATCTTCATAGAATAATTCCAGGCTCTCCATATTACCATCCCATATTATAATAATGTCATCAATAAATCTATTATACAATCTTATTTCTTCCCTAGGATTTTTCTAAATCGATTCCTCCTCCCATTTCGACATGTACAAATTTGCTACACTCGGGGCGAACTTAGCGCCCATTGCTACTCCTCTGACCTGTAGGTAATATTCTTTGTTATAGCAAAAGTAGTTATGGAGTAGGAGAATTTCAAACATTTAATAATAAATTTTTTATGTGTGTTGGGAATGCTCGAATATTTAGGGCCCACTTAACTGCCTCTAATGCTCCTCCATGATCAATGTTTGTATATAATGAGGAGACATCGGCTGTGCTCATAATAGTATTAGTATGTACATGTATATTTTGTATTAACTGTATAGCATGTTTCGCGTCTTTCAAATACGCAGGAGTACTTTCTACTAAAGGTTGTAGAAAACTATCGATATATTCTCCTACTCTTGATGACATTGAATCTATACCGTTTATAATAGGTCGGCCTGGTGGATTAATGCTGTCCTTATGTATTTTGGGCACTGAATATATGACTGGTAATTTACACACAGTTGGTACGAGATATTTTTCTTCTTTATTATTCAATACTCCTTTTTTAGCTCCATATTTTATTAATTTAACCAATTCTTTTTTATACTCTTTAGTGGGATCTCTGGTGAGTTTCTGATAAGTATTTGTATCACTCAACATTTCTTCCATAGTGACCTCAAAATGTTCCTTAGACATGACCACTATGCCTCCCCCCTTGTCTGCAGGTCTAATCACTAGGTTAGATCTCTTCTTCAGGCTCTTTATGCCTTTCTGTAACTGTGTATCATCTTTATGTTTTTTAATTCTCAAATTCTCTAGGTCATTGGTAACTAATTTTTAAAAAATATTTATATATTTATTGTCAGTGTTAGCCGGGTTAAAAACTGATTTATTCTTAAAATTGGTATGATACTTATATGTAGGTTCATTACAATCACTAATATTAACTGGATATTGTGCATAATATTTTTTTAATTTAAATTTCTAATTAGTTTTTGTAAGCTCACATATGTTTCAAATTTGTTCAAACCTCGAGTTGGTGCAAATTTTAATCCTTTATCTAAAGCATGGATTTCTTCTTTTTTGAGGGGGACACCACTAATATTAAAAATCCCCTCTCCTTTTAATCTCTCCTTCTTTTTTTGTTGGTGCCTTCTTCCTCCTCTGCACCCCCTCTTTTTGGTTTTTCCTTTACTTCCTCCCTTTCTGTTTGGGGGTACTGATTCCATCCTAAAAAAGGATCGCATAAAGGTGTTTCTGGAGTCTGTGTTGCCAATGGGGAAAATCTATTATATTGGGGTACCTCAAACCTATCATACATGGGTTTGTTATAGAATTGTGGTCTCTGGGGTTTGGGTGGATATTGTATATAATAATTTGGCTGTGGATAATAATTTTGTGGTCCTCTTGGTTGGTAGCCTCCATTATAATTATTATAGTATGGTCTACCTCCCCGTTGAAAATGGTGAGGTGGTCCTCTATAATTAGATTTCCAATTTTTATTATTGGGCTTCTTATATGATTGTGGGGTTTGATCTGGATGATTATGTCTCGGTTCTCTCCGTTCTTCTCTATCTGTGAAATTTGGGGGTGTTTTAAACTCCAATATTTTCTTTTTTGGAGATACCGCCCCCATTTTTACAGGTGTAGATTCTGTAGATCGAATTTCACTTTGTGTGAGTTTAGTTTGCCACTTAAAAACTCTTTTCATTTGATAATCTTGGGTTACTTTCTGAAATTTTTTCTTTTTCTTATTTTTATTCTCCAAATCTTTCTTTTGGACATTTTTGTTGAGTTCGTCCATGTATTTGGCAAATTCCGGATGACCTTTATGTATTTCTATTTTAGCTTTAGTCTCCTGTAATGTTGACTCTATTATCCTAATTTTTTTCTGCTTTCTCTTAATGAGGAACTGTAGGACTTCCATATCTTTTTCATTAAAAAAGTTAAACCACTCTTGGATATCCTCCTCTTCTATTCTCCCACCTCAACTTTCTTGGAATCATCTTCTCTTTTAAATACTTTTGCATAGTGATTAAATCCCACCATATATTTATTTTCTTGTCCATAATGTGTCCAAGTTTTCTAAATATTACATTTATATTAACATCTATATTCTCTTCACCCTTGAAGATATCCTCAATATTTATATCTCTGTTTTCTAAATACAAGAATACCTCCATAATGTCTCAAACGAGTGGATGAGTATAAGTGAAAGACCAAATAAAATTAATAGTACTCGTGAGCCAAAATGTGATATTCTCCCTGTGCAAAAACTTATAAGAACATGAAATAAGAAATATAACAACTATTACATATAATTGTGATGCATCAACACTCAACACATACTCATCTGTGTAAACATCAAAATATTTACACTGGGAAATATTGAAATTAGACAAACATCTTAAAAGTATTATTCCTCAGAAACTGAAATTTATATATAAAAAAGCACCTAATTCAAGAGATAAATTAGTAAAAAATGTATTGGAACCATTGAAAACAAATAATAACTTCACTTATTTCAGGGTGAAGGGTTCTATGCATGTGGTAGGTGCTATAGTTGTAAGAGAGTCAGAAATAATCCTAGACGTACATTTGTATTCTCTAATATATATGATGACAAGGAATACAAGATTAAACAATTTATCTCTTGTGAAACAAAAGGTGTCATTTATGCACTGAAGTGCCCATGTAACCTAATATATATTGGTAGAACAAAAAGGGCACTGAAAGAACGCATTAAGGAGCACGTATATAATATTAATGGAAGGTACAAATATCATCATGTCTCTTATCATTTTCGACAATTCCACAATCAAGATGCTTCGGAATTGCAATTCTGGGGAATAGAGAAACACAATAGACATTGGAGAGGAGATAATCTGGTGAGAGAGATTAGCAAAAAGGAATCCAAATGGATTAATGAAATGAGGTGTTTAGCCCCCCATGGTCTAAATAAGGAATTTGACTTGACTTGTTTTATTAGTAATTTTTAGTAAAAACTCTATCTGGGTCATTTTTATTTTTTTAATTATTTTTAAAAAATAAAAAAATAATCTTTTCAGTATATATATAGATTTATTAATAATGACCATATTTAATTATGGTCTGGTTTATTCAGAAAAAATAACATATAAACCGTGATCATTTTTTAATTATGAGACACAGTTGTGTCATATAATTTGTTTAAATGAAAGAAACCATGATTAGAATTAAGAAAATAGTATATAATTGATATTAATATTAATTTTATGGTCAATTTATATGTAATTAATGTAGCTTATAAGATATTATGGATTTTTTATGAATTACATATTAATTACATTTATATATTTTAATTTAATTTATTTTAATTTTAATCTATAGTATAAATTATGACCAATGGAATCATGGAAGAAGTGTAACGGCTCTTAGGATCATAGTGTAAAATAATATTTAGGTGGGTTCAACAACAAATTTCAAATGGCTTATAAATAAATTAATTATGTTTTTAATAATTTTAATTTAGAGAACAGATATTACTGGTATCTGCATAGATCATCTGTGATTAAGGTATGATACTTATAATAATAATAAAATAGATAATAATAAAATAATTAGGAAGTGGGTAACAGTGGGGACACATATGTTTCATATATATATATATATATATATATATATATATATATATATATATATATATATATATACATTTATATTTTTAATTAATTGACTTGTTTTACATTTTATAGAATTGTTAATTTTATTTTTAGAAATGTACAAGTTGTAAAGCTGCCAAGATCCTAGATGTTTGTACGGGTGACAATGTAGTCAGAGAATAGAAGGTCTATCAATTGTAGTCAATAATATGGAACCGATTCAGTTCCATGTAGATAGCATATTCAATGCTGGCAAGTATATAGTGACAACTGACCCCATTAAGATGGCCGCGTGCATGCGGTCTATGGGAAAATGGCGCCGGTATTGCCTATATAAAAGAGCATAGCAGAGTGGTGTCCAATTGATTCCCCCTGATGAAGCCACGTGACCCTGTGGTGTAACGCGTAGGGGAGGGGCTCTGACGTCACGAGTAGAGATGAGCGAATCGAACCTGGCGAAGTGGAATTCGTTTCGAATATCAGGAAAAATTCGATTCGCATCGAATCCGAATTTTAGCAAACTTCGGGTGCACGAATCTAATTTTTCCCGATCAGCCGGCAAAAGTGTCACTGCAGAGAGCTCCGCTATTTCTGACAGTTCTGACAGTTCATTTACAGCGGTTGAAACATTGTATCTATTTGTTTCCATTTAGGATACAGATGTTTTTATTCGGAAATAAATAGATACAATGTTTCAACCGCTGTAAATGTGAAGGAACTGTCAGAGAACTGTCAGAAATAGCGGAGCTCTCTGCAGATACACTTTTTGCTGTACTTTAATTCTTCTTCTTTTCATTCTTCTTCTTTTCATTCTTTTCATTCTTCTTCTTCTTCTTTTCATTCTTCTTCTTCTTTTCATTCTTCTTCTTCTTTTCATTCTTCTTCTTCTTTTCATTCTTCTTCTTCTTTTCATTCTTCTTCTTCTTTTCATTCTTCTTCTTCTTCTTCTTCTTCTTCTTCTTCTTCTTCTTTTCATTCTTCTTCTTCTTCTTTTCATTCTTCTTCTTCTTCTTTTCATTCTTCTTCTTCTTCTTTTCATTCTTCTTCTTCTTTTCATTCTTCTTCTTCTTCTTTTCATTCTTCTTCTTCTTCTTTTCATTCTTCTTCTTCTTCTTTTCATTCTTCTTCTTCTTCTTTTCATTCTTCTTCTTCTTCTTTTCATTCTTCTTCTTCTTCTTTTCATTCTTCTTCTTCTTCTTTTCATTCTTCTTCTTCTTCTTTTCATTCTTCTTCTTCTTCTTTTCATTCTTCTTCTTCTTCTTTTCATTCTTCTTCTTCTTCTTCTCATTCTTCTTCTTCTTCTTCTCATTCTTCTTCTTCTTCTTCTCATTCTTCTTCTTCTTCTTCTCATTCTTCTTCTTTTCATTCTTCTTCTTCTTTTCATTTATTATTATTTCTCTTCCCCAGCAGACTCCAAGGGCATTTAAATTAAAGGTACAGTGTTCTGCACTAATATAAAGGCTCTCTGAAGCCTAGAAACCCTTTTAATAAGTTAAATTCGCGGCGAATAAATTTGCATCGAATCGAATTTCTCCCGCAAATTCGGCGAATCAGCCGAATCGAATTTTTGAATAATTCGCTCATCTCTATTCACGAGCACAAGTGAACGAGCGGCAAGTACAAACTGAGGATCTGGGCACAAGTTCATCTGTATGATATCGACACTGGAAAGTGTGAGTGTGCAACTTTTTTTTAATAAAAGCACTTGAACCATAAAAGGATAAGGCACTATTGTTGCTCTTTTTTTCTATGATACCCCATTATACCGGGAGGAGGAAGTAATACACAGGTTTACCCCATCCACTGAGGCTCAGTGTGGATAGTGAGGAGTGAGGGAGACCCCTGGTGGCAGAAAATTGGTAGCACAAGCCTATCTGTCAGGGCTCCAGGGTATGACCAGAGGTATGTGACTGACGTAGGGAAACGCAGGCTTCAGATAAGTTATAAACAATATAATTTATTAAGGACTAATAATACAAACATAAACGCAGTGCAATACTAAAACATAACACAGTGCAAACGAACCAAACCAAACTACCCACAGATAACAAAACATACAATGCAAGCATCGTCAGGCAGGCCAGATCATAAACAGGAGGTCAGAACGTATGGGGTAAAGCAGGAGAATGGTCAGACAAAGCCAGGGATCAGAGCAGGAGAATGGTCAGACAAAGCCAGGGATCAGAGCAGGAGAATGGTCAGACAAAGCCAGGGCTCAGAGCAGGAGAATGGTCAGACAAAGCCAGGGATCAGAGCAGGGTCAGCAACGAATCAGACAGGAACAGGAACAGGGTTGCAGGAACAGGATACAGGGCCCAGGAAAAACACACACCAAGGCAGAGTCTGCAGGTCTGGCCATCCCTTAAATACACCAGCATAAGCAGTTTCAGGTGTTTGGCTGGCTGCAAGGTTGAGTCTCTGATTGCTGGGAGCACCCGCTGGCCAGCCCTGGTACTGCAGCCCATAAGGCAGGTGAGTCCCACCATTGCTGGCCAGTCCATTCCTGACAGTACCCCCCCTCAAGGAGCGGCCTCAGGACGCTCCAAACAGTCCTAGCTGGGCAAAATGTTCCACCGCCCGGGTCTGGTAACTGGCGGGATATCAAAGACTGGCACACCGGGCAGGACTCCGGGCAGCGGCACACCGGGCAGCGGCGCACCGGGCTGGACTCCGGGCAGCGGCGCACCGGGCTGGACTCTGGGCAGCGGCGCACCGGGCTGGACTCCGGGCAGCGGCACACCGGGCAGCGGCACACCGGGCTGCGGCATACCGGGCAGAGGCACTCCGGGCAGCGGCACATCGGGCTGGACTCCGGGCAGAGGCACATCGGGCTGGACTCCGGGCAGAGGCACATCGGGCTGGACTCCGGGCAGAGGCACATCGGGCTGGACTCCGGGCAGAGGCACATCGGGCTGGACTCCGGGCAGAGGCACATCGGGCTGGACTCCGGGCAGAGGCACATCGGGCTGGACTCCGGGCAGAGGCACATCGGGCTGGACTCCGGGCAGAGGCACATCGGATCACCAGGCGAAGCAGCAGGCACCGGGCCCCCAGGCGGAGCAGCAGGCACCGGGCCCCCAGGCGGAGCAGCAGGCACCGGGCCCCCAGGCGGGGCGACAGGCATCGGGTCCCCAGGCGGAGCGGCGGGCGCCGGACCCCTAGGCGGAGCGACAGGTCTCGGGCCCCCAGGCGGAGCGGCGGGCGCCGGACCCCCAGGCGGAGCGGCGGGCGCCGGACCCCCAGGCGAAGCGGCGGGCGCCGGACCCCCAGGCGGAGCGACAGGTCTCGGACCCCCAGGCGGAGCGACAGGCACCGAGTCACCAGGCATGACCGCTGGCACTGGGTCAGACAATGGATCGTCTGGCTGGACAAAGGACATCGGGTCACCAGGCATCAGGTCATTTGGCTCGACAGCGGTCACCGCGTCATCTGGCAAGGCAGTGGGCTCTGAGTCAACTGGCATGACCGCGGGCACTGGGTCAGACATTGGATCGTCTGGCTGGACAGCGGGCATCGGGTCACCAGGCATCAGGTCATTTGGCTCAACAGCGGGCACCGCGTCATCTGGCAAGACAGTGGGCACCAAGTCACCAGGCACGACAGTGGGCTCTGAGTCAATTGGCACGACAGCGGGCACCGGGTCATCAGGTACTGGATTGTCTGGCTCGACAGCGGGCATCGGGTCACCAGGTATGACAGCGGGCACTGGGTCACCAGGCATCAGGTCATTTGGCTTGCCAGCGGGCACCGCGTCATCTGGCAAGGCAGTGGGCACCAAGTCACCAGGCACGACAGTGGGCTCTGAGTCAATTGGCACGACAGCGGGCACCGTGTCATCAGGTGCCGGATTGTCTGGCTCGACAGCGGGCATCGGGTCACCAGGTATGACAGCGGGCACTGGGTCACCAGGCATCAGGTCATTTGGCTTGCCAGCGGGCACCGCGTCATCTGGCAAGGCAGTGGGCTCCGGGTCACCAAGCATTGGATCGTCTGGCTCGACAGCGGGCATCGGGTCAACTGGCCTAATAGGATCATCAGGCTGGATCAGTTCATCAGGCTGGGTAGAAACATCATGCTGGGTAGAGGCATCAGGCTGAGTAGAGGCATCAGGCTGAGTAGAGGCATCAGGCTGAGTAGAGGCATCAGGCTGGGTAGAGGCATCAGGCTGGGTACAGACCTCAGGCTGAAGTGCGGGTGCTGAGGCACCAGGCTGAACCACGGAAGGCAGGTTCTCAGACGGCAGGCTGACCGGTTTGGATACTGGCAGGATGGTACTGGTTGGAAAGAATTTTCGCTTTTATCTGGTTTTAACTACTGGAGCACTGCAAGTAAACGCAGGTCTGCAAACGAATGGAGCAGCTGGAGACAGAGAAGAACTGGAGGATGGAACAGGGGAGGGAACAGTTGCTACAGAGGACTTCTTTACAGGGTTAAAGGCAGGATAGGTGCAGCGAGTGGGAACAGGGTACTGACATGCGGTAGATAGCAGGGCAGGAGGAGCTGTTGGGAATGCAGGAATAGAGCTTTGAGGAAATAGATTAGAAGCAGGACTGGGTTTTTGCAAGCTGACTGAGGCTGGGTGCAACAAATCTGTCCATGTCTGCAGTATGGGTTGAACAAAGCTCAGCTTACACAAAGCCTGTCTGACCAATGACTGCACTGCGTTTATACAATCTCTTAGTACCTGTTGTGAACATGCAGAATAATGCTCCAGAAAGTAATCCACATCATCCTCTAATAACCACACCAGGGACTCTACCTGGTCGGCACTAAATGGCGGCAAAAATTCATCCCTGCATTCGGGGGTATCAGATGAAACCAACTCCGCACAAACCTGAATCAATAGCTGCACCTCAGAGAATTCTGTGCCCTGATCTACTAGAACATGAGCGAG
This sequence comes from Staurois parvus, assembly GCF_062004578.1. Taxonomy (NCBI): domain Eukaryota; kingdom Metazoa; phylum Chordata; class Amphibia; order Anura; family Ranidae; genus Staurois; species Staurois parvus. The sequence goes on from NW_028318307.1 coordinate 36,109, forward strand.
CCGTATACATTCTAGCAGTTCATCCCGGGGATACTCCTTCAGAGTCTGATAAGCATATTCTCTGTCATCAAACACTAGCAGATATAAATACACCACCTCATCAAGATCCATCCTTCCCATCAACAAACCAAGATGGTTTCCCTGTGCAGCCACTTCTGGTCAGGATTGGCCTTGGTGTAATGTCAGGGCTCCAGGGTATGACCAGAGGTATGTGACTGACGCAGGGAAACACAGGCTTCAGATAAGTTATAAACAATATAATTTATTAAGGACTAACCATACAAACATAAACGCAGTGCAATACTAAAACATAACACAGTGCAAACGAACCAAACCAAACTACCCACAGATAACAAAACATACAATGCAAGCGTCGTCAGGCAGGCCAGATCATAAACAGGAGGTCAGAACGTATGGGGTAAAGCAGGAGAATGGTCAGACAAAGCCAGGGATCAGAGCAGGAGAATGGTCAGACAAAGCCAGGGATCAGAGCAGGAGAATGGTCAGACAAAGCCAGGGATCAGAGCAGGAGAATGGTCAGACAAAGCCAGGGATCAGAGCAGGAGAATGGTCAGACAAAGCCAGGGATCAGAGCAGGAGAATGGTCAGACAAAGCCAGGGATCAGAGCAGGAGAATGGTCAGACAAAGCCAGGGATCAGAGCAGGAGAACGGTCAGACAAAGCCAGGGATCAGAGCAGGAGAATGGTCAGACAAAGCCAGGGATCAGAGCAGGAGAATGGTCAGTCAGAGCAGGGTCAGCAACGAATCAGACAGGAACAGGAACAGGGTTGCAGGAACAGGATACAGGGCCCGGGAAAAACACACACCAAGGCAGAGTCTGCAGGTCTGGCCATCCCTTAAATACACCAGCATAAGCAGTTTCTGGTGTTTGGCTGGCTGCAAGGTTGAGTCTCTGATTGCTGGGAGCACCCGCTGGCCAGCCCTGGTACTGCAGCCCATAAGGCAGGTGAGTCCCACCATTGCTGGCCAGTCCATTCCTGACACTATCCATTCGCATAAGGAAATAAGTACTCAGCATGGAGATCACTACTTAGTCCTGATGGGACAAAAGCGGTATTAGCCACTTAGTCTGGCTAATTAGTAAGGTGAGTATACATCCATTTCTTGAGCACTGGGAGTGTGGCACGGCACATCAATTGGCACTGGCAAGATTTAAAGCACAAAGAGGACTTTATATTAATTTTTGATTATATATTTATCGGTCTTTATATATTGGAATGCACAAGATATTGCACTGTTTGAAGCACAAGGTTTATTCACGTTAGCATTATTTAAAGTCACATGTTCATGATTGATATCATCTATATTGTGGAGCGCGACACATTTAAATATATTTTTTGATACCCCTTAATATCCATACCAGACCCGAAGGGCTTAGAATGGATGGGAGGGGGGACACCGCGCAGTTTTTTTTAATTATTTATTTAATTGACGGAAATTATATAAAATTCAGCTGTCAGTGGGGAACCCCGCTGACAGCTGAAACATTACTTCTGTCCCTGCAGAGAGCTCTGCTATTATATTTGACATTAAAAAGTATAGAGGTTGCAACATTGTATCTATTTGTATCCATTTTGGATACAGATGTTTTTATTCGGATACAAATAGATACAATGTTGCAACCGCTATACTTTTTCATGTCAAACATAATAGCGCAGCTCTCTGCAGGGACAGAAGTAATTACTTTGCTATTATATTTACACGCCGTAGACGGGGCAAAAATCGGCCGATTTTTTTTTTTTTTTTTTTTTTTTTTTTTTTTTTACTGTTGGTGGTAACATCGGACGAAAAACCGTTTTTTTTTTTTAAAACGGACGGTTTTCGATCCGTCTATGGCCTGCATTTTTCTTTTTCTTCTTTTTCTTTTTCTTGCAGGTCACGGCTCATGCGCAGATTTTTTATCGGTAAAAAGATCGGCAGATTTGCCGATCATTGCAGCGAAAATCGGCCGATCGGCAAAGTCGGCCAATTTTTATCCAAATTTACCGATAAAAAAAATGTGTCAAAATCCCAAAAAACGGCCGACCACTTAACCCACTATTGCAGGCCATAGATGGGTCGAAGATCGGCTGATTTTTCGAACAATAAATGAAAAATCAGTCGTTCGTTCGGCCAACGTTACCACCAATGATTAAAAAAATTGTCAGACTAAATCATAAAATTCACCCATTAACTTCTGTCCCTTGCAGGTCACAGCTCATGTGCAGATTTTTTATCATTAAAACGATCGTCCGATTTGGCCATCATTCCTGGGAAAATCGGCTGATCGTCCAATTCGGCCGCAAATTTCCCAACATAACCGATAATCTGAAAGTGCAAAATACACGAAAAACGGCCGCCGAACTAATCCATTAACAGTACGAAAACCCATCTATGGCCTGCATAACAGCTCAAAAATTGGCCGATTTTTGTTTACAGGCCATAGATGGATCTAAAATCGGCCAATTTTTCAGCCGTGAAAAAAATTGACCGATTTTTGGGCCGTTGGTGGGTTAATTGGTTGGCCTTTTTTCGAGATTTTGGCACATTTTTTTTCATCGTGAAATTTAGAAAAAAACGGTCGATTTTGCCGAACAGCCAATTTTCGCGGCAATGAACGGCAAATTGGCCGATCTTTTTACCGATAAAAAATCTGCACATGAGCCGTGACCTGCAAGAAAAAGAATAAGAAATAAAAAAAAAAGAATAAGAAAAAGAGGGAAAAAAAATGCAGGCCATAGACGGGCCGAAAATTGGCCGATTTTTTTTTTTTTTTTTTTTTTTTTTTTTTTTTTTTTTTTTTTTTTTTTACCGTTGGTGGTAACGTCGGCCTATTGAATGACCGATTTTTCATTTATTTTTTTTTAAACAGGCAGTTTTCGACCCGTCTATGGCCTGCATTAATGTTTCAGCTGTCAGCTGGGTTCCCCACTGACAGCTGAATTTTAAATAATTTCCGTCAATTAAATATTAAAAAAAACTGCGTGGGTTCTCCCCTCCAATCCATACCAAGCCCTTCGGGTCTGGTATGGATATTAAGGGGTAACTCCACGCCAAAATTAAAGAAAAAACAGCGTGGGGTTCCCCCTAAAATCCATACCAGACCCTTATCCGAGCATGCAGCCCGGAGGGTCAGGAAAGGGGGGGGTGCTTGCTCGTCGACTCAGTCAAGAGCGGAGCTTTTTTTTTTTTTCGGGTCGCCGTGATTGACATTGGATCTACTTCGGGGGGACATTGTTTTATTAAAGGACTTGTCAAACACCCTGTACTGTGTTTTTTTACACCACACTTTTGCTTTTTTTGTGAATTAGTAGTGGTACCATGTACAGCATACTCATTCACATAGGGGGGGGCTGGGATCTGGGGGCCCCCTTGTTAAAGGGGGCTTCCAGATTCTGATAAGCCCCCCGCCCGCAGATGCCCACAACCACCGGCCAGGGTTGTGGGGAAGAGGCCCTTGTCCCCATCACAAGGTGCTTTGGGGGGGAGCCCCCCTGCCCCAAAGCACCCCCCCATGTTGAGGACATGTGGACTGGTATGGTTCAGGAGGGGGGGGTGCTCGCTCGCCCCCCCCCCCCTTTCCTGACCTGCCGGGCTGCATGCTCGGATAAGGGTCTGGTATGGATTTTGGGGGGAACCCCATGCTGTTTTTTATTTAATTTTGGCGTGGAGAACCCCTTAATATCCATACCAGACCCGAAGCGCTTGGTATGGATGGGAGGGGGGACCCCACGCCAGTTTTTTTAAAAAAAATTTTAGAATTCCCTACAATGCTTTTACATTCAACTGTCAGTGGGGAACTCCGCCGACAGCTGAAACATGAACGCTGCATTGGTTTTCACTACTAAAACGTTGCATAAATTGATAAAATAACTCATGCGAGATTTTAGTAGTGACAACCATGTGTTAATGTTTCAGCTGTCAGCGGGCTTCCCCACTGACAGCTGAATGTAAAATAATTCCCATAAATTAAATAATAAAAAAAAACTGTGTGGGGTCCCCCCCCTTTCCTGACCTGCCAGGCTGCATGCTCGGATAAGGATCTAGTATGGATTTTGGGGGGGACCCCATGCAGTTTTTTTTTTAATTTTGGCATGGAGTTATCCCTTAATATTCATGCCAGACCCGAAGGGCTTGGTGTGGATGGGACCCCACGCCGTTTTTTGTTTATATTTTGGTGTGGTTACCCCTTAAGATACATACCAGACCCAAAGGGTATGGATGGGAGGGGGGACACCATGCTGTTTTTTATTTACTATGGTGCTGGTTTGTAAATGTAATTCTCCCTTTTTTTCTTCACTATAGCTCAGAAATTCAGCTGTCACTTCCCCCAGCTAAAAGAGAAAGTTTTCTTGGAATTTATATCCCTAAAGGAAACAATGATTACTTTGAGTTTATTAAAAGATACAAAGTTTTCTGTAACTTTGGGGAAAGTGACTTCTAAGCTTGTGAACTATAGTGAAGAAAAAAAAAAGGCTGGCATTTGCATTTGAAAATCAGCGCCGACATACACTTTGTATTGCGAAAAAAAAGTATTAACAATTGTGTAAACCGAGCATTATTTTCAATGGATTTTTATTCGTAAACCGAAAATTACCTTAACCGAGGCGTTGGTAAACCGAGGTACGCCTGTATTAGTATTGCAATCCTTTGTATTGGGATACATAGAACCAACATACATCTGAATTGGCAACATAGCACAACATTTGTGTCATATTGGAGATATCTGGCTAGTTACATTGACCTTGCCCAGGGACTTAGGGTTGATTCACACCACAGAAATACAGGCAGGATTAGTGTTTAACAGCTCCGTGGATTAGTGGTTAGCACTGTTGCTTCACAATGCTAAGGTTGTCGGTTTGAATCCTAACCACTACAATGAATTTGTGTGATCTACATGTGACTACCCTAACATACATGTGCTGGTGGCAGCATCTTTGCTTTCTGTCTAAATGATCCCCAGAATGTGAATTAGAATGAGGCCTTGTCTGTTCAAACACCTTTAAAGTTAAATGGGATGAGATAAGGGCCTGGACTAATGATTGATTTGATAATGCTGGTTTGCACTCCACCCCCTTTTGGGAAGGTTTGTCAAACCAAGAGAGCGAGAGAGAGAAAAGGATTAAAAAAAAAAATAAAATAATGGCATGGAGTCCCCCCCCCCCCCCCCCCCCCAAATCCATAACAGACCCTTATCCGAGCATGCAGATACTGCATGCCTTCAAAGATTTATTTCCTTTGTTGAATTGCGATTTAAATGCAATTTAAAATTGTGCTTTTTGTTGGCAATTTCACTGTATTTTCTGTAGATTTACCAATAAGTTATTGCATTTTCAATTGTGTTTTGCATTGAGGTTTCTATTGTAGTCTATATGTGAAATTGCTACAAAATGCTGAAAACGTTAGACAAGAACTACTTTTGAAATTGTGCTGCAGCAAATCGCTTACGTTAAGACACTCACATGCACATTCATTACATCCGATATCAGGTACAATTTCAATTTCCAAATCACACCTGAAATCGTGCACCCTGGATGCGACTTGGCATGCAATTTGCATGACATGCGACTTGCAAATCGTATGCCAAGTCGCACCCTATTGTCTGTTATAGAGCAGTCACATAGGTGCGTTTCTGACACTGATTTCTAAAGTAGTACATGTATTTGCATAGATATCTGTGTCAGATGTCTTGAAAATCGCAAGGAAATCAGCATCTTCACTGTACATCGCACAATTTCTAAATGAGTGTTTTTCCGATTTATGGGAAATGCCACATACTAGCAAAAGTGAATTGACATTTTCAGTATTGCATGCGAGATGTGGTCATGTGACTGCCTTAACTCATGCGATAATCTGGAGTGAATTGTGCCCATAGGGCCAAGAAATATTGCGAATAGGGTTCCCTTTTACATCCCTGTTCAATGTTCTGTTGTATGCTGCACAGGTACACTTCACTGTGGCTTTCTTTCTGACTCTGATTTGTGGGGCCTGTATACCAAGGGTTAACGCAGGTGGGAAGAGAATTAATCAGGTGCAAACACTTTCTCTGACCAAATGAATGACAGTGGTGAGTGTGGCCTACCTTATATAAAGAGATGCAGTAGTGGCTGATTTTTGCCTTGTACAGCCCACATTATTTTCTGCAAGTCCTTGTCTGAGGTGGTTTGGAGAGGAAGAGATATTGTGGTGAATTGCCCCAGGCCACACTCACGCTGTGTTTGGATGTGGGCTGGAAATGTTTTGCATGTTCTTCCTTCTAAGGTGTGTTTGTGTGTTATTGTACAATGATTATGTGTTTATTATCTTTGCATTGTAATCCTAACATGTCAATTGCTCTGCTCTTCCAAGTTTGCTTTATTTAGAATGAAATGCAGTTTTCAGACAAACATGATGAGAAATGTATGTGTGGGGGATTTGGGGAGGTGGGAGATGTTTTTATTTTGGCACGTATGTATTTTTATATTGATATTTTGATCTGCAGTTTGTTGTGTGGATAAGCCTAAGTGATTCATATTAACTGTTTCCTGCTGTAACCTCTAAAAGCACAGTTCATTAGAAGTATAATCTTTCAGATTGTAAGCTCTTATGAGCAGGACCGTTCTATTTTAGTAACATCAATCCTGCTTTTGAATGTACCTTCTTGTTGTTGCTGTCCAAATAAATGTGGAATGTGTATTTGATCAATAAACATTTGTACTATGTATTTTTTGGGGGGATTATTTCATGTTCTAGTTGAATGTAGCACAGTGGCTAAATGGTCAGCACTTCCACCTGGCAGTACTAGGGTCGTTGGTTTGAATCCCAACCATGGCACCTCCTGCCTGGAGTTTGCATGTTCTCCCTGTGCCTGTTTCCTCTGGGTACTCTGGTTTCCTCCCACACTCTAAAGACATGCTGGTAGGTTAATTAGATCCTGTCAACATTGGCCCTAGTATATGTATGAATATAAGTTAGGGCTCTTAGATAGTACACCCTTGAGGGTTAGGGACTAATGTGAATTTACCACATATATATATAAAGCGCTGCGTAAATTGCCAGTGCTATATAAGTATCTGAAATAAATGTACTAGCACCCCTAACGTTTATTTTTGCTAGCTATATAATATGCTCAAATCTTCCTTGGTAGAGCGCACATATGCAAGTATGTCTAAAATAACAAACCAAAAGCCCCCTATTTCACCACAAGACCACGTTATGTACCAATGAATATGTCATGTTCATTGTCCAGCTAGCTATTATTTTTCTACAATCCTCTTAACAGTAATAAATTGGTCTCCCAATTTATGTTGACTTTGGGCCTTTACTGGCAAATATATATTCGCCAATGTCATATACACAGTATAGCTGCAAGCATACATTCACCAATGCCAAATCCACAATAGAACTGCAAACATATATTTGCGAATGTCATATACACAATGGAGCCGCATGTAAAATTGCTATGGTGCACAAATACACGCCAAGATGGATGTTGCAGGAGGCGCTAGAGCAGCTGTCATACTGGAAATATGCCATGACGTTTGGGGAAGGACGTTTGCACACACCCGGAAGTGGTTGTGGGGAGTGTTAGTGGCTGGGAGTGTAGTTAGGAGAGTTTAGTGGTAATTTGCAAGTCTATTTTTTAGTTTTGTGAATTGTTCTTTTGTGGAATTCCAGACCACATCTGGACATGGCGAGATCGCTGTTCTCCACCGAGGAGCTGATCCTCATTTGCCGGGGAAACATTACTAAAAATTGTTGTATTTTCAGTTGAAAACATGTCCAATTCCTAGATCCATTGAGGTACATAGCAGAGGTTTAAGGTTCTTCCTAACTATACAGGTGGCACAGACACAAGCATACACCCAGGGCCACTGTTAGATATCATGGGGCCCCGTACAGCATACCTGACAGCCCCCCACCGCCAGTGAAAATATCCAAATTATATTTATGGTAAAAATACATTTAAAACATTATTAATAGACATAATCCCAACCATATTCCTGTGAAATCTAAATGATAAAACTGTACTGAGTTCATAAATAAAGCTGTGTGTGTAATTGAGGTTTAATTGAGGTCTTGGGGCTCATGGGTGCTGTGGCCTGTAGAGTGGGAATCAGTGGTTTGTGTTTGTGGCTATCGCCGTTTGCAGGCAACCTATGTTATACTATGGAAATGCTGCAGTGCATAATTTGACAAGCATATGGGTGCAGGTGTACAGCTCTGAACAGACAGTGAGCATTCAGGGCCACTTCCCCATGTCTTCACACCTGTCAGATTAAAACCTGTGTTCATACAGCTGCTGTGTCCCCATAGTGTAACAGGTGGCTCTAGCCACATAAACAACCCACTCATTCATGCTGTACAGGACAGAGGACCTGTGTGAATGAGGCATTTTTTACTTTTTTTTTTCCTCAGCTCATTAATTTCAATGGGCTGCTTAACATGTGGGAACATGCAAAAATACTGCAGGCATATTATTTTAAAAGTGTGTTGCACCTAACCGCACAGTAGTGTGGTGCCATGCGTTTTGGTGGCTGTGAATGGGTCTGTTTTTAATAGACGTGTGTAGGTACAATTACGTTTTCATCATGGTACCTGCGCACATCTGCAAAGGGCATTGCATTTCTTTGCTGTGCTGGAAGATGTGTGTTCTTGCCTGAGTTTCTGCACCACCAATGGTGTGAACAAGTCCTAAGGACCAGTTCACACTATAGAAACAGTCTAGATGTGTTCCTTATGCGTTTTTGCATGCCCTTTTGGCATGCATGTTTAGTGTGTTCCAGTACATTTTGGATGCGTTTTGAACATGTTGCATTGCATTTTTGTATCTCTTCCAGTTAAGGAGACAGGTTTAAAAGAAGATAAAAAAAGTTACATAGAAGTATACACAGCATGAAACTTGCACATTTCCAACTTTTCAACTGGAGTACTTGGAGGAAACCCACGCAAGCACAGGGAGAACATGCAAACTCCATGCAGGAGGTGCCATGGTTGGGAATTGAACCCATCACTCTTTTACTGCAAGGCAGATGTGCTAACCATTAAGCCACTGTGCCACCCATTAATGATGATGTAAACTGGTAAATGGTGCTAAAAAAAAGTTCATATAATCGTAACCCAAGGGTGGTTTACCTTTCACGAGTTCATGCACTACTGTCCGTCACGGATAAACCACACGTGCCATTCATAGGCACTCCCTGAGTTGGTACTCTCACACGAAGGACATTCCATTATTAAGGAATGATTATATGAACTTTTTTTAGCACCATTTACCAGTTTACAGTTGTGGCCAAAATTATTCAACCCCCAATGCTGTAAAGGGGTTTAGGGACTATAGTGTACATTTGGAATTGTATTCAGAATCAAATCCTACAAGGACGTTGTAACTACCCAAATGCAACTAAAATGACATCAATTGTTTATGTAATACAGTAGTAAATGGTTCTTATGTGGTTTCTTCATTGCCACAATTATTCAACCCCTTAAAGACTACCACTCTGAAGAACAGAGGTTCATACAGGTGCTTTCCATCAGGTATTGAAAACACCTGTGGATGTCACCGAGCAGCAATCAAGCATAATAAGCACCAATTAGGCAGCTTTAAAATGACTGTGATACTCAGCTCCTTCTAGACATTTACTGGTGTGGTTACAAACATGGTGAAGGCAAGAGAATGGTCCAGGAAGACAAGAGAAGAGGTGATTTCTCTTCACAGGAAGGGCAATGGCTATAAGAAGATTGCAAAGATGTTAAACATACCAAGAGACACCTTAGGAAGCATCATTCGCAAATTCAAGGCAAAGGGCACTGTTGAAACGCTACCTGGTCGTGGCAGAAAGAAGATGCTGACTTCGACTGCTGTGCGCTACCTGAAGCGTAGAGTGGAGAGAAGTCCCCGTGTGACTGCTGAGGAACTGAGAAAAGATTTGTCAGATGTGGGTACAGAAGTTTCAGCCCAGACAATAAGACGCACACTGCGTAATGAAGGCCTCCGTGCCAGAACTCCCAGGCGTACCCCCTTGCTGTCTCCAAAGAATAAGAAGAGTCGACTGCAGTATGCCAAAAGCCATGTGGACAAACCACAAAAGTTGTGGGATAGTGTTCTGTGGACTGATGAAACAAAATTAGAACTGTTTGGGCCCATGGATCAACGCTATGTTTGGAGGAGGAAGAACAAGGCCTATGATGAAAAGAACACCTTGCCTACTGTGAAGCATGGTGGAGGGTCAATCATGCTTTGGGGCTGTTTTGCTTCTGCAGGTACAGGGAAGCTTCAGCGTGTGCAAGGTACCATGAATTCTCTTCAGTACCAGGAGATATTGGATGGAAACGTGATGCAGTCCGTCACACACCTGAGGCTTGGGAGACGTTGGACCTTTCAACAGGACAATGATCCCAAGCATACCTCCAAGTCCACTAGAGCATGGTTGCAGAGGAAAGGCTGGAACATTTTGGAGTGGCCATCGCAGTCACCAGACTTAAATCCGATTGAGAACCTCTGGTGGGACTTAAAGAAAGCAGTTGCAGTGCGCAAGCCTAAGAATGTGACTGAACTGGAGGCCTTTGCCCATGAAGAATGGGCGAAGATACCCGTAGATCGCTGCAAGACACTTGTGTCAAGCTATGCTTCACGTTTAAAAGCTGTTATAACTGTAAAAGGATGCTGTACTAAGTACTAAGATTGAATGTCACTTGGGGGTTGAATAAAACTGATAATGCTGTGAGCACAGAAAAGACATTTGTGGTTATTTCATTATAACTGTTATGTTATATTTGTCTGACCTACAAGTGCCTCTTTAATGTAAATGTAAGCAAGATGACTGAATGATCAAAAGCAATGTCAAACTGGCCAAAACACTCAATTTCAGTGGGGGTTGAATAATTTTGGCCACAACTGTATATCATTATTGCAATTGTTTGCACTTTTTGGATTTTACATGCGTTCATTATTGATCACATGCATTTATAGCACTGCACTGTGACTTTAACATAGAATAGTTACACGATTAAAGAGAAGGAAGCTATATCATTATATTGGGAACTTAGAACTAGACATTCCAAATTATTTGAGATATAAGTGTGAAAATGTTTAACATTTGAAAATAGAATGTATGACTTTTATTAGGAAATGCATTAGTTGTCTGATCATTTTGGAGAAACAGGAAAAAAGAAAAAAAAATAATATAGGTGTACTTTTTATTTTACATTCTAAGTATTCTCATATGCAAACAGAAAAACGCCAAGGAGACAAAGCCCACGCTTGTGTGCCACCTAGTGAACATATCCGGTATTGCACCTAAAAATGTGCCAGACGCGATTCCACATTTACTAACAGGAAAGTAGAAGCTTTTCAATGAGATTGCTAGACACCTCTCAGAAGACTGACTGGTCTTAATTGATTTAATTGAGTCTGCCTGAATGTTCAGAGTCTGCTGGTAGACTCAATTTTTAGTAAGTCAGGGCCTATCTGTCACCTCGCATGCGGTCATACTTGGGAGTTTAAGGTGAAATCCACTCCGTGTTTTCTGGGCCACTATGGCAGAGGTGGTTCCGGACCTGATTTTGTGGTCCACTGATGACCACCAGCAGGTGCTATAAATAAGGCAGGGCTGGAGCAAAGAGTCGCTTGTGGCCTGGGACTCAGAGGACCATTCCTGAGAAAGCTGTGCATGAAAGTGATTGTTATACAAACAAGAGAAAAGGTTTGCTTATGGTTTTGTTTCGGTTGGTGACAGGGAGAAGCCCTTCACCAGTGAGAGAGGAAAAAGTTCTATGTTTAGTAGTGCCTTCCTGAACAAGTGGGAAGATGGGAGATGGGTCTAAGAACCTTAGACCCATCTCCCTGCTGCCACTCACTTCCAAGCTCCTTGAGCGCTTAGTCTACAATCGCCTAAGCGCCCCCCTTACTGACAACAACCTCCACTACAGTCCGGCTTCCGTTTCCCTACACTTCAGCGAAACCGCCCTCCTCAAAATCACTAATGACCTGCTAAACGCCAAAGCTAACGGCCACTACTCAGTCCTCCTACTCCTACTCCTCGACCTCTCCGCAGCCTTCGACACAGTCGACCATCCCCTCCTCCTTAATAAACTACACTCCCTTGGCATCAGGGACTCTGCTCTCTCCTGGTTCTCCTCTTACCTATCCCAACGCTCCTTCAGCATTACCTATAACGCTGCCACCTCCCCCTTGCTCCCCCTCTCTGTTGTGGTCCCCCAAGGCTCTGTCCTCAGACCCCTTCTCTTCTCCATCTACACCTCCTCCCTTGGCAAACTTATACACTCCCACGGCTTCAACTATCACCTCTACGCCGATGACACACAAATTTACCTCTCCACCCCTCACCTCACCTCACCCCCTCAGTCTCCGCCCGCATCACCCACCTCCTAAACGACATATCAGACTGGATGTCGCTCCATTTCCTCAAGTTAAACCTTTCCAAAACCTAGCTCCTAGTTTTCCCCCCATCCTCTCCATCACGACCAACAACGCCACCATCAATCCCACCCCGCAAGCCAAAGTCCTAGGTGTCACCCTGGACTCAAACCTTTCCTTCCAACCTCATGTCCAATCACTAGCAAATTCATGCAGGCTCCACCTCCGCAACATCTCCAAGATACGTACTTTCCTAACACCAGACACCACTACACAACTCGTACACTCCCTTATTATCTCATGCCTAGACTACTGCAACTCCCTTCTCACCGGCCTACCCCAACGCAGGCTATCCCCGCTTCAGTCTATCCTGAACTCAGCGGCTAGACTTATCCACCTCACCAACCGCTCCACTTCTGCCACCCCCCTCTGCCTATCCCTTCACTGGCTCCCGATTGCCCAACGCATTAAATTCAAATTATTAACTCTGACATACAAAGCCATTCATAACGCTGCCCCAAACTACCTCACTGACCTGATACCCAAATACCACCCTACCCACACCCTTCACTCCTCACAAGACCTCCTACTTTCTAGCTCCTTGGTCTCCTCCTCTAACGCCCGACTGCAGGACTTCTCCAGGACTTCCCCCATCCTCTGGAACTCCCTACCCCAATCCAACAGACTGTCACCTACCCTCCTCACCTTCAGTCGCTCCCTGAAAACCCACCTCTTCAGGGAAGCCTACCCCACCCTCACCTCCACTCCTCCTACCACTCCATCCCCCACAGCCACTTCCTCCTGTACCTCTACCTCCTCCCTCCTAGATTGTAAGCTCGAAAGAGCAGGGCCCTCGAACCCCTCGTGTATTGTATTTTTACTGTATTGTCTCATGTACTGTCCCCCCACTTTATTGTACAGCGCTGAGCAAACCTATTGGCACTATATAAACACTATATAATAATGTGATCAGAGCCTTGCTGCAGGCTACTGAAACCAACCAATTGCCAGTTCGCAGAAGCCAATGCAGCCCAACAGGAGGCGAATCGCCAGTTTGCAGAACCTCAACGAATACAACAGGAGGCCCAACAAGCACAACAGGAAGTAAATTGCCGGGTTGCGGACGCCCAACAAGCAGACAGAGAGCTCCTTAAGGAGGTGGCCCAACACCTATTGGAATTAAGGAAGGAGTCCGCAGATCCGCTGCCAGTGGAACAGAAAATGGCGCGGGCCAGCTATTTTTTTGCGAAATTTGACACCGGCAGATGATGTGGAAGCCTACCTCACAACTTTTGAAAGGGTTGTTGTTCGGGAAGGATGGCAAAAAGAACAATGGGCGGGACTGCTTGCACCATTTTTGACAGGTGAACCCCAAAAAGCCTATTATGACCTGGAACCAGATGCTGCCCAGGATAATGAGAAGCTGAAGGCTGAGGTCCTAGCAACGCCTGGGGGTCATCATTGCAGTCCGGGCTCAACGCATGCATCAGTGGCATTATAATACTGACAAGCCACCCCGCCCCCAGATGTTTGACTTGATCTATCTCACCAGGAAGTGGCTCCAGCCAGAGGTATTGTCAGCGCCTCAGGTTGTGGAGCGTGTGGTCATGGACCGGTATCTACATGCGCTCCCTACCACTTTGAGGAAGTGGGTCAGCCATGGAGACCCTAAGTCGGCAAACGAGCTGGTGGACCTGGTAGAGAGATATACAGCCGCTGAGGACTTGTTGCACTCATCAGGGCTGTACCCCAATGTCACTAGGGGTGAAAAACTATCCAGAGGATCTGGTAAGACTGTTCCAGGGGTCAAGGGCTCAGGGAAAAATGACAAGACTACAGTCAGGTCCATAAATATTGGGCCATCGACACAATTCTAACATTTTTGGCTCTATACACCACCACAATGGATTTGTAATGAAACAAACAAGATGTGCTTTAACTGCAGACTGTCAGCTTTAATTTGAGGGTATTTACATCCAAATAAGGTGAACGGTGTAGGAATTACAACAGTTTGCATATGTGCCTCCCACTTGTTAAGGGACCAAAAGTAATGAGACAGAATAATAATCATAAATCAAACTTTCACTTTTTAATAATTGGTTGCAAATCCTTTGCAGTCAATTACAGCCTGAAGTCTGGAATGCATAGACATCACCAGACGCTGGGTTTCATCCCTGATGATGCTCTGCCAGGCCTCTACTGCAACTGTCTTCAGTTCCTGCTTGTTCTTGGGGCATTTTCCCTTCAGTTTTGTCTTCAGCAAGTGAAATGCATGCTCAATCGGATTCATGTCAGGTGATTGACTTGGCCATTGCATAACATTCCACTTCTTTCCCTTAAACTCTTTGGTTGCTTTTGCAGTATGCTTTGGGTCATTGTCCATCTGCACTGTGAAGCGGCGTCCAATGAGTTCTGAAGCATTTGGCTGAATATGAGCAGATAATATTGTTCGAAACACTTCAGAATTCATCCTGCTGCTTTTGTCAGCAGTCACATCATCAATAAATACAAGAGAACCAGTTCCATTGGCAGCCATACATGCCCACGCCATGACTCTACCACCACCATGCTTCACTGATGAGGTGGTATGCTTAGGATCATGAGAAGTTCCTTTCCTTCTCCATACTCTTCTCTTCCCATCACTCTGGTACAAGTTGATCTTGGTCTCATCTGTCCATAGGATGTTCCAGAACTGTGAAGGCTTTTTTAGATGTTGTTTGGCAAACTCTAATCTGGCCTTCCTGTTTTTGAGGCTCACCAATGGTTTATATCTTGTGGTGAACCCTCTGTGTTCACTCTGGTGAAGTCTTCTCTTGATTGTTGACTTTGACACACATACACCTACCTCCTGGAGAGTGTTCTTGATCTGGCCAACTGTTGTGAAGGGTGTTTTCTTCACCAGGGAAAGAATTCTTCGATCATCCACCACAGTTTGTTTTCCGTGGTCTTCCGGGTTTTTTGGTGTTGCTGAGCTCACCGGTGCGTTCCTTCTTTTTAAGAATGTTCCAAACAGTTGTTTTTGCTATCTCTCTGATGGGTTTGTTTTGTTTTTTCAGCCTAATGATGGCTTGCTTCACTTATAGTGACAGCTCTTTGGATCTCATCTTGAGAGTTGACAGCAACAGATTCCAAATGCAAATAGCACACTTGAAATGAACTCTGGACCTTTTATCTGCTCATTGTAATTGGGATAATGAGGGAATAACACACACCTGGCCATGGAACAGCTGAGAAGCCAATTGTCCCATTACTTTTGGTCCCTTAACAAGTGGGAGGCACATATGCAAACTGTTGTAATTCCTACACCGTTCACCTGATTTGGATGTAAATACCGTCAAATTAAAGTTGCCAGTCTGCAGTTAAAGCACATCTTGTTTGTTTCATTTCAAATCCATTGTGGTGGTGTATAGAGCCAAAAATTTTAGAATTGTGTCGATGTCCCAATATTTATGGACCTGACTGTATATTTTTCATCATGGGACTTATTATTTGTTATATATTTTTGGGAATATCACTATAGAATTTTGGAGTCACATATGTTTTTTAATTTTGTGCACATTATGTTTATATTACAGGAATGTTAATGAAGACAGAAAATGACACACATGATTGTTAACTAGAGTTTAATGTGCTGCATATATGATGCGCCGCTATTAATCACTATAATTAGGGGTGATAATATTTAATGCAGGTTTAATAATGAAAAGAAAGTGGCAGAAATTTAATATAATTAAGAAATCTGGTCAGCAGCATCTGGCGCGATTTAGTGATCCTAAAATGATTCCATTTGGGTGGTCACTTATAATAAAGTGATTCTATACCTATCTGCCTGGCTGTTACCAAATCCAGCTTGTGATCTGACTTGCTTCTACTCATCTCACCTCGGCATCTCCAAGTCCAAGGTTGCTGCACCAGCTTCCTGGCACCTGTGCCTTTCCACTGCCTGAGCAGTCCCTGTCTCCACCACGAAGGTTGTTTGGACAGGAACTGTGCAAGATGCCACCTTGGTCATCTCGAGTGCCACTAACAGGTAACTGACAGTATAACCAATAATTGCTGCATTCTCCCAGTACAAATCGACCCTCCCAAAAGCCCATATCCACCATAGTACAGATATCCCCTAAATCCCTCTTCCCAGCCCACTTCTTCAGTAAAGACTTCCCCCAGCACAGACCCTCAGCTTAACTGATACAATGCCAGTCAGTGGAATATCCTTCACTTGTGAAGGGCACATGGGCCGTGAGGGGGATGGGCCCTAATGTGTTCTCACATACTGCTCAACATTATGTGTGGTGGGGATTGAATAATGACATTCTGCGCTAGAACACTGATTTTTATCTTTAGCTGTGCTCTGCTGGCACTAGTCATCCTCTACAACAGTGTTTCTCAACCTTTTTTCCAGTAAAGGCATCCTTTAAAATTATGGAAAGTCTTGAGCCACTCCATTCTAAAATGGGGTGCCTCAAGACTGTCCATAATTTTAAAAGGGCACCCCATTCTAAATTCTGTTAGTTTTATATAATGCAGCAACATCCACACATGTAGGTCACCCAACATTAGAGGTGATTTATTCTTTCAGAGCAAATACACTTTTGCACACTGGTACTAACTAGTATTCCAATGTTTCTCTTCTCCCTCAGTTTTTCTCCATCACTGAGCTAATGTGGCCCCAGCACTGATGGAGAGGAGTAGGGGAGGGTCAAACTAGGATGGTGTGCAGGCAACTGACTTCCTCCTTATTAACTGATGATGTTATTGGTTGTCAGGTTGCCGGCAGCTGGAAGGTCATAACGGTGCACAATGAAAACCTGTAGCTTTGTGCAACTAAAAGGCAGGTTTGTTCCACTCACTGGCTTGTATACAAGTTTTGGGCAATTTTTAGAAATTTTGTTAAGGCACCCCTGAAGAAACCTCAAGGCACCCCAGTGTGCCTGGGCACCCTGGTTGAGGAAGGCTGCTCTACAATGTAAAGCCAGTGCTCTAAGCTGTGCCTCTTTCCCCACAAGACATGCAAACAGACATTTTTGGCTTCCTATTGGCTGTCAGCACTGGGACATCCAGTCTTTGCATCATGCTGCTCAGAGCTCTGCTCCCCCCACTGTTCTAGGCCAGGAGAAATGTATATATGTGGACATATGTGGACAGGGCCTAACCAACGTAACCGAGTTAACACACTTGAATACATAAACCTTATTTATATTGTTGAAAAATGACTGTTCACATCAATAGGGCAATTTACAGCAATCGCACTACATATGTTGCAGGTCATACACTTCTTCATACAGAAGAGGGAGCTGTTTATCCATGAGGCACTTTCCTGTAGTAATATTACAGCAATAACACCACATATGCTACAGATCATACACTTCTTCATACAGAAGAGGGCGCTGTTTATCCACGTGGCACTTTCCTATAGTAATATTACAGCAATAGCATCACATACACTATATTGCCAAAAGTATTGGGATGCCTGCCGTTACACGCACATGAACTTTAATGGCATCCCAGTCTTAGTCCATATGGTTCACTATTGAGTTGGTCCACCCTTTGCAGATATAACAGCTTCAACTTTTCTGGGAAGGCTGTCCACAAGGTTTAGAACTGTGTCTATGGGAATGTTTGACCATTCTTCCAGAAGTGCATTTGTGAGATCAGGCACTGATGTCGGATGAGAAGGCCTGGCTCACAGTCTCCGCTCTAATTCATCCCAAAGTTGTTCTACCAGGTGAAGGTCAGGACCCTGTGCAGGCCAGTCATGTTCCTCCACCCCAAGCTCGCTTATCCATATCTTTATGGACCTTGCTTTGTGCACTGGTGCACAGTCATGTTGGAACAGGAAGGGGCCATCCCCAAACTCTTCCCACAAAGTATGAAATTGTACAAAATGTCTTAGTACGCTGACGCCTTAAGAGTTCCCCTCACTGGAACTAAGGGGCCAAGCCCAACCCCTGAAAAACAACCCCACACCATAATCCCCCCCTCCACCAAACTTTACATTTGGCATAATGCAGTCAGGCAAGTACCGTTCTCCTGGCAACCACCAAACCCAGATACGTCCATTGGGTTGCCAGGCAGAGAAGCGTGATTCGTCACTCCAGAGAACACGTCTTCACTGCTCTAGAGTTCAGTGGCGGCGAGCTTTTGACCACTGCATCCAACGCTTTGCATTGCACTTCGTGATGTAAGGCTTTGATGTAGCTGCTCAGCCATGGAAACCCATTCCATGAAGTCCTCTACGCACTGTTGTTGTGCTTATCTGAAGGCCACACGAAGTTTGGAGGTCTTTAGCTATTGACTCTGCAGACAGTTGGAGACTTCTGTGTGCTTCAGCATGCGTTGATCCCATTCTGCCATTTTATGTGGCTTCGTGGCTGAGTTGCTGTTGGTACTTTGTTGCACTTTGTTATAATACCACTAACAGTTGACTGTGTAATATTTAGTAGCAAGAAAATTTCACGGATGGACTTATTGCACAGGTGGCAACCTATCAGGGATGGGCTGGATGTTCAATTCAAATGTAAGTTCGACTCTCACAGTGCATTGTGGTTGGCCAATCACAGTACAATTGTGAACAGGTCAAGGGGCGTCAGGTTTTTCTTTTATGTCACCAAGTCGGCGTGATCATGACAGTGCTTGACGCTGTGATTGACAATGGATAACAACAATGGAACCATTTTTTGGGGCTTTTTTTTTTTTCAATAAAGGACTTGTCAAAAACTTTTTTTTTTGTTCAATAAAGGAATTTTTAAAAAGACTGGTCTCTTTATTTTTTTACTAAATGTAACTCTTTAGTAAATGGGTAGAGGTACAAGTACCCCTTACTCATTCAGGGGGGCAGCATCAGGGTGCCCCCTTATTTAAAGGGCTACCCTGATGTTAATGAGCTCTGTTGCAATCGTACACCCAGAGACTGACGCAGTCCTCCATTTTGTTAAGAAATCTCCATGTTGTCCCTCATTTCTCCCCCTCCCTCTCTGAGAGCCGCAGTGACATCTGGTTGGTGTGGGTGTTGGAAGTGTCGCAGGCAGGCCAGAGCCCAGCAGGGAGCCCCGAGGTGCCTGGTTGTCTGAGAGACCTGTGCAATAGAACACCTCGTAAAAGATAACGCAAGCCTTCCCAGGAGTTCAAAGATATTCCAACGAAGCACAACCCAGATAGCACTTTTAAAATCCATTTTTCCCCTATGTCTCATATCTTGGAATATGAGAGACTTACATAAAAACCAGGCATATCTTCAAATTGGCCACGAGGAGACAAACCGTTTGATAGGTCACTCTCCTTGGCTGGAATACATAGGAAAGCAGAAAAGTAGATCTTGTGAACCGTTCAGTGTATAATTTCATATTTCATACTTAATCAGTCCTCAGATGTGTCTGCTGCATAATAATCTACCCGCGGGTGGAATGTCACTTGTGCATAAGGAAAGTTATGAGCCAAAATATGAACTAGAAGAGATTTTGGCTCTAGTTTAGGCCTACGTCCAGACGATCACGCCCTAAATGGGGTATTGGTCCTTGACTTCAGAGACACCCCCTTCTGGGGAACTACAAAATGGGTTGTCAGGCCTAAGAAAGTGAAGTTGAAGAATTCTAACTTTTAACATCAGAACCAACTTGGGAGACCGCCCTTTCGCTCTGAAACTTGATCTGCTAACCCAGGACTTTGGCAAGTACTTTAACCCTCTAACTTCTTTCTGTTATCTCTTTGCTGTGCTGTTGCTCCCTGTATATTTATATATATATATTGGTTACATCTTTTTTCTGTAACCATTTTTATTGCACCCTTTTGACCTTTTAGTAATAAATCTTTCCTTCTGAAAGTGTTGAACTGTTTCTATAGCTCTTTATTGCAATTTACGAATTTCTGCCTTTAAAAGAGCGCTACTGTTTAACCCTCTGTATAACCGGCCTGCGGTGACCGTGTTATACAGACGATTATCTCAACCATTATAGTGTTATAGCTGATATCGCCGAATTTCCTCTTTCTCTGTACAAAAAGGAGGTGGTGGCAGTGTGAAGGGTTAATTGCGTAATTAACCTGACCCAGTAACAATCGCTTCAAGGCTGCCGGTACATAGATTGGGGTCCAATTAGCTGGAAAATCATTGTGCAGGGTGCAGCTTAGCGTGGCATTGTTACGCACGTGACATCGTGGTGTTAGATCGGCCAGTCCTTTGGTCACGAGTTTGGTGAGAAGGTCAGGGGTCTGACGTTGCGTTTGTCACATATTGGTGGCAGAGATCATGGGATCGTCACAAGCTCCCCTGCCCGCAGACCCCCACAACCACCAGGCCAGGGTTGTGGGGAAGAGGCCTTTGTCCTCATCGGCATGAGGTACCATCCCCATGCCGAAGGCACGTAGCCTGGTAAGCAGCAGGGAGGAGGGTCCGCTCATTCATCCTCCCCTTTCCTGGTCTGTGCTCGGATCAAGGGTCTGGTAGGAATTTAGTGGGGAACCCCACGCTTTTTTCCTCCCATTTTTGGGGGTGTTTCCCTTAAAAGCCCTATCAGGCTGTGTTTGGTAGTCCCTGCAGCTGGAAAAGAGTTTGCACTGAATACATCAGGTCCACTTTGCTTCTCAGACACTACATCATACCCCATTTGCTTAAGGGGAGGCTGCTGTCCATTCTGATGTGAGCTTCCATTTAGCCTATGTGGCATGTTCAAATCTGATGATTTTGTAGAAACTCCTTTCTTTTTCCCAATGCGGGGAGATTACTGTTGTTGCGTTGTTACCACAACCTGCACAAATATTTAGAGAAAGGGAGGGAAACTGATTCTTTTGCAGTGCTGCAACTGCTTTGCACTGTTTAGATGACATGGCCATCACAATGGATCTTGGTTGCTCCTGCTGCCTCTCCATACCTTACTTCTTCTGAACTACATTGCATGCAGGGACATTAGATGCAAGAGGAATAGGTCCAGGGTCCACAGTTGTCATGATGCATTTATGGAAAGATTCCAGATTCCATTTATGGAAGTGTCCAGAAGAAGCTGTAGTATGTTAAATTCTTGTAGCATACAGGGACCTCTGAAAAGGCAGAGCCATGGTTATTACCACACTAAATTCATCAGATATTTGATCAAAGATTTGAATCAGGCATCCAGGCAACCCCTTAACACAGGGATGGGTAACTTATTGGCAGTCTCCAATGCTATCTGAGGAGAGTCTAAAGTCTGATACTGTTCATAATACAGTTGATAAAAGTATCTATCACACAGCACAATCATTGTACCTAACATTTATGACTGCTATTACTACCAGACTTGGGGAAGTCAACTTAGCTCTAAGATTTGAACAAAGTACTCCCTACAGCTTGTCCTCTTACCTTGCAATTCTTTGGTTTAATGGGTGAATATTTTTAGGCAAAGCCGTCTCTCGCCTACAAATTCTTAGCAAAGTGATCAGGTTGGCAACAACACTAACAGAGCTGATCCATGTCATGGCTGCTCTAGTGGGAAATATTCCCTAGCATAGATAAGGGAGAGGGAGTTGTCTCGTAGTCCATTGTCACAAATTTCATAGTCCTCTGGGCAGCTCTTACCCAAGCTTCTTCATCCTTCTGGACCAATTCTATAGCCTCTTAGAGGCTGCAAGCAAATTTCACTGCATTTTCAGTTCACACTCCACTGTTTAAGAAAGCCAGATTCAGCTGCCTGGACTGGATCCCAGAAATTGGTCACAGATCACCATATCAGAATTGAGTAAATTAGCACAGCCATGCTCATCTTTATCTTGCAGATGGTGCCATGGCCACTGCATGTTGTGAAATAGTCTCCTATCCTTGCTGATTCTGCAAAAACAATTTCTTTAGGAGTTCCACCAAGGAGGTAGTGTCACCATACAGAACATCCCTGGTGTAACACTATGGCTGTTGTAGAAGCTCTTTCTGCCTCAGGCAGGACTAACACAGCCCAATGGACCCCACCCTCCAGGGAAGTGATAGCTAAATCAGGAAGGTATGCCACAGGGATCTAGATCAAATGTGCAGAGCTCTTCATCTAAGTATGCAGAAAAGATAATTGAGCAAGTGCTAAATGCAGTATATGATATAAAAATTATATATATTCAAATGAATTAAAAGCAGCTAGCACTCAGGGTATAGGTAACAGTTCCAGAATCACAATTTCTAAAATATTAGTGCAGCGCTAAAAAATGCATGTCATAAATTCCATAAACGCATGTGACTTAAACGCATATGTGAGTAAAGTGCTGAAAGTGCAATATTAATATAACTAGTTGAAGATGACATAAAATGCAATAAAATAAGTTCATCAGCGAATTAGTGAATTTAAAACGTCTCTTGTGCAAAGATATCAGCTGAAGAAATGCCTATGACTGGCATGCAAAGTTATCCGCGAAGAGTAACTGTGCAAAAGCTTGTAAAAGGAAATCCACCCTTGGTACGTATGTACACTCACCAGACCATAAATTATAATGCGCATTGATTATAATACATCGCACTTCTGGGGGTGCAGCGGTATGCTGACAGCTACGGGGTCATCCGTCCATCCGTCAGGGTGGGTGCCTGGTGGTCCTAGGGGGAATTAGCTCAGCCACAGGAGCCAAAAAAGGTGCTTATGGTGTAGTATTTTATTTAAGGTAATAATAGCAAGTAACATAGAAACGTATCCACATGACGTAAATAAATGAATAAAGTACCAAAATCGCCACGGCTCATCAGTAGCAGCGGCTAGAGGTCAGCAATAGGGCTCCACCCAACGCATTTCGTGTAATAACACGTCCTCAGGGGTACACCCATATTGAAACCCCAACAGGAGGCTTGGAAAGGGGCCAGGACAACCCTTAAAATTAAGAGTGCCTGCTCAGCAGGAGGAGAGTCGGAGTGGAGAGGTGGAAGATAGAGAAGGATGTGAAGCTGGATGCAGGAGCCTGTGAGGGGGCCCAGATGGAGAGGGGGCTCATCTGCAGGCAAAGGACCTTGGAAGGCCACTGGCCACCTGTGGGGCAGGGAAGAAGCAGCCTAGCTAGAAGGCCTGGTAGCAGCCACCAACCCACCGGCAGCACAGGAGAGGCACCAAGTGAGTAAACCTACACCCCCTGGGCAAGTAAGGGGAAAGAAACTCTCTAGTGGGGAACTGGATTTGCTATCTTACCCGGGACTGTTTCACATTGCAGTGGCAGGCACTGGATCCGCTGCCCAGGGAATCACCCAGTACAGCTGGATGAGGAGAGGAGTCATCTGGGGTCTGGGTTATTGTAGAGACTTGTACATAGTTGATAAGGAGTTTGTCCTCAGTTACCATTTCCATTGGGCATTCCATACATCCCCTTACCCCATCTAAAACCCCATCTAAAACTTCAAAACAAGCTCAAGAACTGGTTTCTGTCACCTAATGCAAGTTTGAATGAGGAAATGCATGATGCCTGACTGTGCAGGACTAAAGGGGGAGCCAAATCTCTTGAAACTCCTAAGGGGGTAGTGCTACATGTGAGGGCTCGTAATTCCGGGATTTTCCTATAGCAACCTGCCTGCCGTTACCCCTAATAATGGACGAGCCAAGAAAGTGATACTGCCATTGCTCATAGCAACTATACCAGGCTTATATGAAGATCTCCCTTCTGCTCTACAGGTGGCTGGTGAAAGGAACTGTGCTTTTGATTTATCTGCTAAAGTCAGAACAATGTGTTTTGCTATCGCTATTGCCATTGCCCAAAGCAACCGGAATAGCCCATCAAGCTGAAAATGTCTTTTCGCTGCTCTACAGGTGGCCTCTACATAAACTATGCTCTCAATATATTTGCTATGATCAGTGAAGTGCCTGCCATTACTGTCAGCCTGCTTGTCGTTGTTTGGAGTGACCAGAGCGGCCTACCAGTCTACACAAGTCCCTTTGCCGCTCACCAGGTGGCTCCTGTAAGAGACTGTGTATGCTGTGTACCAGCTAATGCCAGTGGACTGTCTGTTGCTTCTCTGCATGCCATTGCCTGGAGTGACTCATCAGTGTTCTTAAAGCGGAGTTCCACCCAAAAGTGGAAGCTCCACTTGTTTGGCTCCTGGGGGGGGTTGGGGGTAGATTGAGTGGTCTCTTTGCAATTTGGAGCTGTCTCTTTGCTGGATTGGGCCGTCTCTTTGCTGAATGGGGCCCTCTCTTTACTGAATGGGGTTGTCTCTTTGCTATATGGAGCTGTCTCTTTGCTGAATTGAGCTGTCTCTGCTGGATTGCTGTCTCTTTGCTATATGGGGCTGTTGCTTTGCCATATAAGGCTCTTTGCTGGATTGGGCTGTCTCTTTGCTACAACGAGATGTCTTTTCTACATGGAGATGTCTCTTTGCTGGATGGGGCTGTCTCTTTGCTAAATGGAGATGTCTCTTTGCTGGTTTGGACTGTCTCTTTGCTGAATACAGTGAAGGAAATAAGTATTTGATCCCCTGCTGATTTTGAATGTTTGCCCACTCACAAAGAAATGATCAGTCTAAAAATCAAATGGCTGGTGTATTGTAACACTGATTAGACATGCTTTTCTTTTGAATTTTTTGTTGCTATTCTGTCTAACAAATAATGCACTGGTTTGCATGTTCATGAGGGAAATAAGTATTTGATCCCCTATCATTCAGCAGGATTTCTGGCTACCAGGTGTCTTTCATACAGGTAACACGCTGAGATTAGAAGCAGTCTCTCAAAGGGAGTGCTGCTAATCGCATATTGTTACCTGTATAAAAGACACCTGTCCACATGAGCAATCAAACAATCAGATTCAAAACTCTCCACCATGGCAAAGACCAAAGAGCTGTCCAAGGATGTCAGGGACAAGATTGTAGACCTACACAAGGCTGGGCTGGGCTACCAAACTATCGCCAAGCAGCTTGGTGAGAAGGTGACAACAGTTGGTGCAATAATTTGCAAATGGAAGAAGCACAAAACAACTGTCAGTCTCCCTAGGTCTGGTGAACCATGCAAGATCTCACCTCGTGGAGTGTCAATGATCATGAGAACAGTGAGGAATCATCCCAGAACTACACGTGAGGATCTTGTCAATGATCTCCAGGCAGCTGGGACCACAGTCACCAAGAAAACAATTGGTAGCATACTACGCCGACAAGGATTAAAATCCTGCAGTGCCCGCAAGGTCCCTCTGCTCAAGAAAGCATATGTCCAGGCCAATCTGAAATTTGCCACTGAACATCTGAATGATGCAGAGGGGGACTGGTTGAAAGTGTTGTGGTCAGATGAGACCAAAATCGAGCTCTTTGGCATCAACTCAACTCGCCATGTTTGGAGGGGGAGGAATGCTGCCTATGACCCCAAGAACACCATCCCAACTGTCAAACATGGTGGTGGAAACATTCTGCTTTGAGGGTGTTTTTCTGCTAAGGTGACAGGACAACTGCACTGCATCAAAGGGACAATGGACGGGGCAATGTACCATCAAATCTTGGGTGAGAACCTTGTTCCCTCAGCCAGGGCATTGAAAATAGGTTGTGGATGAGTGTTCCAACATGACAGTGATCCAAAACACACGGCCAAGGCAACAAAGGAGTAGCTCAAGAAGAAGCACATTAAGGTCCTGGAGTGGCCTAGCCATTCTCCAGACCTTAATCTGATTGAAAATCTGTGGAGGGAGCTGAAAGTTCGAGATGGCAAATGTCAGCCGTCAAACCTTAATGATTTGGAGAGAATCTGCCAAGAGGAGTGGGCCAAAGTCCCTCCAAACCTGGTGGCCAACTGCCGGAAACGCCTGACCTCTGTGATTGCCAACAAAGGGATTTGCCACCAAGTACTAAGTCATGTTTTGTGAAGGGATCAAATACTTATTTCCCTCATGAACATGCAAATTAGTGCATAATTTGTTAGACATGCATTTCTTTTGATTTTTTTGCTGCTATTCTGTCTCTCAGTGTTAAAATACACCTACCATTCGATTTTTAGACTGATCATTTCTTTGTGAGTGGGCAAACATTCAAAATCAGCAGGGGATCAAATACTTATTTCCTTCACTGTATATGGGGATGTCTCTTTGCTGGATTGGGTAATTTTGTTTTTGAATATATGGGGATGTCTCTTTGCTGCTCTTTGATCGAATTATACTGTAAATGTGATCCAGATCTGCAGCTCCTCCTGCCCCTGCTTTGCTGATAGGATGCCATCATAGTCAGGGACAGAGACCCTGGAGAAGACACATGGGCTGAATCCTGCCTTTGCCCTGCCGAAGGTAGGACTGTGCAGGGGAAGGCAGAGAGTAAATGGGGGCACTCTGATTAGAGATAAAAGGGGGGCATGACTGCAAGGGGTGCTGTGATGGGGGCTGTGATTGCTAGGGGCAGTAATGTAAAGGGACACTGTGATATAAAGGGGGACGGTACTGTAATCAATACAGTGCCTTTTTACAGTGCAGTCCCCTCTATATCACAGTGTCCCTTTACATTACAGCGTGGAGGGCCGACTCCGTGAATATCCCATCACTAACCGCAGGCCCTGGAAAAATTGGCTGCTCTGTCAGGGATCCGGGTATGACCAGAAATGTGTGGGAAGACAGGAATAGTCAGGGCTGGAGAGGTGGAATGGTCAGGCAGGCCGTATCGGTCTGTAATGCACCGCCTGTTGGTACCTCTAGCAACCCACGGAATAGGATTCCCCAGAGTGCGGAGTCTAAGTCCCAGTCTGCTTGTTCACCCGGGCCCCTGATGGTGAGGATGGACTTGGAGCAGACAGAGACCAGGTCGCGGCCCCTGAGTACACCCACCCGTGATAGAGGGATCCGCCAGAGGCATATTCTGGAGGTGAGCCTGACGTGAAGAGGCGGATGGGTCCGTGCAGGATGGATGGCTGAGCAGAAGCGTGGTCAGACAGGCCGGGTCGGTAACGGTGGGGACAGCGCGGTACAAGACAGCAGGCACAGAATAGTCGGGTCACTCGCCGGGTCAGTAACAGAAGATCAGATCCAATGAGGGTATCCAAAGAGAAGTCAGACAGGCCAGGGATTAGGGCAGGAGAAGTCAGCAGAGGTCAGAATCAAAGCAGGGTCAGCAACAAATCAGATAGGCAGATATGCAGGAACACAGGATACCAGTTACAGGGGCTCATGGGAAACAACACCAAGGCACTGACTGCAGGCCTGGTCCTGCTTTAATACACCTCCTGCAATCAGCCTCAGGTGATGGCCTGATTGCAGGAGTGAGACACTGGCTGCTGAGAGCACCCACTGGCCAGCACTGGTACTGCAGCCCACAAGGCAGGTAAGCCCCAGCACTACCAGAGATAAGACCATTCCTGACATGCTCAGTCTATAATGCCCGAGCCTATTTTTTGTCCCAGTCCAGGCCTGACTAGGGGTTAGTCTGGGGGACACTGGGATATGCCTGGAGCATAGCGGCTTCTTTGCTCTGGGACTCATGGAGGGGATGGAGAGACTTTGTTATATCCAGAGTGCAGAAAACCAACTGCCTTGATCGAAGCATGGATCAGGTGCAAACACTGTGAGGTGCCATTGACCAGGCTACTGCCCAGTGATCTGGTGCCATGCACATATATGGCCAACCTACACACTGGACTGTGTACTGAAAAAAATAACCTATGGAAGGTCGGAGGATGCCTTGCTTTACAGTTTCAGAAAGGGGTAGAAACTCGGGACCATGACTCTGCTTCACCACCAACAGACCCCATCAGCAGAGGCTGGCCTACAGTGACCTACTCGTCACCTGGAGATGCTGCCAATGGGCCCACCCATACTGCCCAGCACACATCAGCAGATGTTCTGGAGAAGCCAGTCTAACCCGCCAGTCCTGTACGATCCGTTCGGAAGGAGCCAGTCAGTGAGGACAGCCATTCCTCAGGTGAGCCAGCGGAGAGTGTCAGTGGTGGGGAGGTGGATTAGGGGTCACCTAGAATCACCAAATTCTGGCCCCTAGAAGTAGAGGAAATGTTCCTCAGAGGAATTTAAAGAGGAGTGGGACTGGGGGGATACCACAGAGGACTATGAGTCCTTGACAGGGCCATCAGGGAGCTCACACACCCCAGAACCTGTTGGACCTTCCCAAAGGATTGAGCCTGTCACCATACCCCCTTGGTCGGGACCTGAATTCACTATCCCTCCTAGAACCAGAGCCAAGAACTCGGAATTCCAAATGCTGGTTCTCAGGGTCCCAAACCCTTGTGTCTATCCAGAACTGGGGAGCAAGGACAAGTTGCCTCCATTCTCTAGGTTCCGGGGGCTAATACAGCAGCGGGTGCCTCTGGAGTCGGTATGGGACTAGCCCTATGTTCTCCAGAGCATCTTGGACATCATCGATGACTCCAGGCAAGAATAGGAGGACAATCTTGTCTGCGACTATTTGCATGTTATTAAGCCCTTGAGAGGTCCCTACATTACAGCTGCTTGGGGCCGATTTTTGGAAATTAAGGAAGAGTGGAGCAGAGGTCAGGCCATCTACAAAGACAGAGTGGTGGTCATGAAAGCCTAAGGTGACATACTCTATTTCTGCTTGCAGGCCTGTTGGCTCCACCTTTAAACTGCCCAGCCCCAAGCATTGCTTTTAAAGAGGACTCCCACCACAGTTGGGTCTTGCCTGTGTTTTTCATACGGACCAATCCGGGCTTCATCTTTTGCTACCTCTGTCATGGAAATTTTCTATTACAGGTTGAACTTTAAATGTGTCATATATTAGTGTTATTCATATGTCTCTCGTGTGGCTTAATTAAAGCTCTGAAGGCTGCAATTAGGCCATGCGCATTTACAATGTATATATTACAGTACTCAGCTCGGTAATGGATGAGATGGCAGATCTACGCTTATAGACTGGCGTGTATGCCACCACGGCATTCGATGCGAATGCCGCCGGCGGTAGGCCGCGGGCTTGTATCCACATATCAGCAGCATAGTACCACATGGACTTCGTATGGCCAGGCGCCGGGCAGTGCAAACTCCGCGTGTAGGCTCATGTATATCTCTACAAGCTGCTACCGACCTGAACTGTATCTGGATGGATGTGTTTTAATAAAGATCATATCGGGCCCATTCAGATACAGACTGGCACTGTTTAATCTAGGGCAGCGGTTCTCAACCTGGGGGTCGCGACCCCTTTGGGGGTCGAACGACCATTTCCCAGGGGTCGCCTAAGACCATCGGAAAACATATTTCCGATGGTCTTAGGAACCGAGACACCGCTGCTCTGTCTCGCGATCTGTGGGCGGGATGATATGCTGCCCCTGTAACCTGGCGACACCTCCGGGATCACTCAACAGCTCCGCCTCCTCGCCGCTGATTGGCCACCGGAACTGTAGCTCAGGAGAGGCACACAGGCGGCCAATCACCGGCGAGGAGGTGGAGCTTGGAGAGGAGGAGCCGAGCGGCAGAGCGCGCAGATCGAAGAAGATCGAGGGAGCTGCAGGACCGAGTGAAGAGGAGAGCGGCCAGAGAAGGAAGACAGCTGACAGGTAAGTGGAAATTTTGCTTCTGCAGGCTGTAGATGGGAGAGGGAGAGAGCAAGCCCAGGCTGGAGCAGGGGTCAGCAAGGTAAGTATCATTGGTGTCAGTGGGAGGAATAGTGCCCCATCATTTGTGTCACTAATACCAACGATGGGGCACTATTCCTCCCCCCACTGACACCAACGATGGGGCACTATTCCTCCCCCCACTGACACCAACGATGGGGCACTATTCCTCCCCCCACTGACACCAACGATGGGGCACTATTCCTCCCCCCACTGACACCAACGATGGGGCACTATTCCTCCCCCCACTGACACCAACGATGGGGCACTATTCCTCCCCCCACTGACACCAACGATGGGGCACTATTCCTCCCCCCACTGACACCAACGATGGGGCACTATTCCTCCCCCCACTGACACCAACGATGGGGCACTATTCCTCCCCCCACTGACACCAACGATGGGGCACTATTCCTCCCCCCACTGACACCAACGATGGGGCGCTATTCCTCCCCCCACTGACACCAACGATGGGGCGCTATTCCTCCCCCCACTGACACCAACGATGGGGCGCTATTCCTCCCACTGATACCAATGATGGGGCACTATTCCTCCCACTGACACCAATGATGGAGCGCTATTCCTCCCACTGACACCAGTGATGGGGCGCTATTTCTCCCACTGACATCAGTGATGGGGCGCTATTCCTCCCACTGATACCAATGATGGGGCGCTATTCCTCCCACTGATACCAATGATGGGGCACTATTCCTCCCACTGACACCAATGATGGGCACTATTCCCCTCACTGATACCAATGATGGGGCACTATTCCTCCCACTGACACCAATGATGGGCACTATTCCCCTCACTGATACCAATGATGGGGCACTATTCCTCCCACTGACACCAATGATGGGGCACTATTCCTCCCACTGACACCAGTGATGGGGCACTATTCCTCCCACTGACATCAGTGATGGGGCACTATTCCTCCCACTGACACCAATGGCGGGACACTATTCCTCCCACTGATACCAACGATGGGACACTATTCCTCCCACTGATACCAACGATGGGACACTATTCCTCCCACTGACATCAGTGATGGGGCACTATTCCTCCCACTGATACCAACGATGGGACACTATTCCTCCCACTGATACCAATGATGGGGCGCTAGTCCTCCCACTGATACCAATGATGGGGCGCTATTCCTCCCACTGATACCAATGATGGGGTACTATTCCTCCCACTGACACCAATGATGGGGCACTATTCCTCCCACTGACACCAATGATGGGCACTATTCCCCTCACTGATACCAATGATGGGGCACTATTCCTCCCACTGACACCAATGATGGGGCACTATTCCTCCCACTGACACCAATGATGGGGCACTATTCCTCCCACTGACATCAGTGATGGGGCACTATTCCTCCCACTGACACCAATGGCGGGACACTATTCCTCCCACTGATACCAACGATGGGACACTATTCCTCCCACTGACATCAGTGATGGGGCACTATTCCTCCCACTGATACCAACGATGGGACACTATTCCTCCCACTGATACCAACGATGGGACACTATTCCTCCCACTGACATCAGTGATGGGGCACTATTCCTCCCACTGATACCAACGATGGGACACTATTCCTCCCACTGATACCAATGATGGGGCGCTAGTCCTCCCACTGATACCAATGATGGGGCGCTATTCCTCCCACTGATACCAATGATGGGGTACTATTCCTCCCACTGACACCAATGATGGGGCACTATTCCTCCCACTGACACCAATGATGGGGCGCTAGTCCTCCCACTGATACCAATGATGGGGCGCTATTCCTCCCACTGCAAAATTACAGTTCTGAAGTAGCAACGAAAATAATTTTATGGTTGGGGGTCACCACAACATGAGGAACTGTATTAAGGGGTCGCGGCGTTAGAAAGGTTGAGAACCACTGATCTAGGGGATGCTTGTACAGACAATGAACATACTGCTAGGAACTGATAGCATGTAAATGATGGGAAACTTGCTCTCCAAAGAGAGCTTACCGGAGGGGGGGGGGAGGACTGGTTTAACTGGTTTTCAGTATAGGTAAGAGGGAACGTTACACTCCGAGCAGGATGGACATTCTCGTGTATGGACACTCCCTATACATTGTTCTGTGGGAGGGGATTGACCTGACCCCCGTTCTGGGGGGGCGTGTGTTTTTGCAAGAGAATAAAACAGAAGTCTGGGGTTAGAGCCAGACAGAGTGGATTCAAACTCCAACCTGGGAGTATCGTCTGATGATTCCTGGATCACGGGAGCTCCATTTTCCCCACATCTCAAAAGAGCTAAACCTTTGCACACCAGTTGGAGGCGCAGGAATCGTGGAGTTAAGCTGCAGTCGCGGTAAGCGAAGTTCGCACAGCTTTATGGGGGATTGCTGCGCATCCAACTGCAGGTACTCACGGTAAGGAGAAATTCGTTGAAAGCGAATTTCCAAGACACCTCCAGACAGGCTGGCCTGGAAGTGTCCTAAGAAACCACTTAGTCTTTGTTATCTGTTTAGGAGGGGCTCCATCCCAAGTGATGTTGAAATGCCTTGCCTAGATAGCTAGCCAGAGTTAGGGCTATGTTATGCACTCTATTGTCGTCTTTTCCACTGTCTGCAGGTACTCCAGGACGGCTGTCTTTCCTGCCAGGTGCAAGGAAGACTTTATATGGAGGGTTTCCCTTGAGGGGGAGGCACTCCATAGCTATAATATATATATATATATATATATATATATATATATATATATAGTTGTACTTATTTGATCTTGCCCAGACCAAGCAGCACCTACCACCCCAGTGTTCTGTACATGTACATGTACAGAGGTCTGTGGAGAAGGATTCTGTCACAAATCTTGTGCAAAGATATGCTTTGTCCGTGTATACCCCAAACGTCAACCTGAACAGGCCATAAGACTGTATACTATTCTGGATGATCAGAGTAACAGATCTCTTGCAAGAACTCAGTTTTTTGAACTGTTGAACATAACTGGAGATGCTCTGCCTTATACTCTAAACCAGGGGTGGGCAAACTTTTTGACTTGAGGGCCGCAATGGGTTCATATATAGGACCCGGGGGCCGGACCAAGAGTAGATGAATGATGTGTATGTGTGAATTAATATAAATTAAATTAAAATTTGTAACATTAAATGTTTAGATTAGTTTAAGGTAGAAAAGCATAAAAAGAGTTATTTTACAAAACCTTTATGCAATGTATTTCTTTCATAAAATAGTGCCTTTAATTTTAGTGGGAACAGTGTTGTTGGTCTCCCTTTTTTGTTAAGGCATCAAAGTCAGGAGTTAGTTTTGTTGTTGCAATTCGCAGAATAGATCTGAGGTGTTGGTCAGTTAACTGGGATCTGTGATGGGATTTATTGATGTTCATGACGCTGAACGACTGCTCACACACGTAGGTCGAGCCAAACAAGGTCAGAATCTTCTGTGCCATCCCCCGGAGGTTTGGAAAACAGTCATCTTTAAGTGAGGCATAGAACTCTTTTAGTGGAAGAGAGTGGAAGTTCTCCTTTAAGATTGCATCAGATTGAAGATCGATTAGTTCCAATTGCACTTCTTGTGGCGCTGTTTCTGGGTTTTGTGACAAGGGACAGGCCACCAGCTGAAGTGACTTTTCAATTTTTTCAAAATCTGAAAACCGACGACAGAATTCTTCATGCAGGTTATTCAGTGATTTGCTATATTTATTCACATTTTGGATGGCCTTTTCCTGTGTGGCTAGTGTGGGAAAATGAGAGAAGTTTTTCTTTGAAATTTGCCTAGAAAAAAAAGTCAACTTGGCTTTGAAGGCATTTACATTATTATACATGTTGTGCACATACAGGTCTTTTCCCTGTAGCTTGACGTTAAGCTCATTCATGTGAGAAAAAATGTCAACAGCAAACGCAAAGTCACACAGCCAATTCTTGTTGCTCAGCTCTGGAAAATCATCAGACTTCCCCATTAACTCCAAAAATGTATCAATCGCTTCTTTAAGATCCCACACTCATTTAAACACTTTGCCCAAACTCAACCAGCGGACACGAGAGTGGTAAAGCAAGTCTTGGTGGTCTGCGTTGGTTTCCTCCAGAAATGCAATGAACTGACGGTGCTGAAGTCCCTTTGCTCGTATGCAGTTAACAAGCTTTATAACTGGATTCACAACATGACTAAGCTGTAATACAGATTTACACAAAGATTCTTGGTGTATGATGCAGTGGAGAAAAATAACTTCTTGCTCAGGGTTTTCCTCTTTCACTTTATCCTGAATTCTTTTCAGCAATCCCACATTTTTTCCAGTTAAATTTGGAGATCCATCCGTAGTGACATTAGCAAGTTTACTCCAAGGTAACTTCATACTCTTGATGACAGCAGACACCCGGTCATACAAATCTTCTCCACGTGTTTTTCCTTTAAGTGGCTCCATGGCCAAAAACTCTTCTGTTATTTCAAAACTGTCGCTAATCCCTCGGATAAAAATTAAGAGCTGAGCTGTATCTTTTATGTCTGTACTTTCGTCCAGTGCTAGCGAATATAATTTAAAGGACTCTGAGGGGTTTACTAGCTTGTGCTAATTTGAATGAGAGCATAAAACTTGCTTTGATAGTTGACTCTTGAATCGCAGTTTGTCTGTGAAATAAATTTTGCTGAGCCTGTAATTTAGCCATCAACCTCCGAGCTGTAGACCCCCGTTCTTGGGGCGACTGATTGCTAGCATAGTTAGCATGCTTCGTGGCAAAATGACGGCTGATATTATATTCTTTAAAAACCGCAACAGTTTCCTGACATATGAGACATACAGCCATTGATCGGACTTCCGTAAAAAAATATTTTGCTATCCATTCATTCTTAAACACTCTGCATTCACTGTCCACTTTTCTTTTCTTTGCCCCACTCATTTTGGGACTCTGCAAAAAAAGTTAAATATTCTTGGTCACTCTGACAGTCAGAGGGAGGGAAAGCTCACACTCAAGTCTTGACTTGCTTTAACTTGCTTTAACAACCACTACTTACTGTGTAGCAGGGGAAAAGATGCAGGCCGCACAATCGCCACCAGTCACCAAATGAGACTGCGCAGTGCTTTCTTCTTGGCTCAATCCGTACTCCCCCACAGCCCCGCCCCCCACTAGCTGCTGGCCGGCCCAGCCACTACCATGCCATCCATAGTAAGTATAGTAATATTCCCCCATAGTAAGCATAGTAATTAATCCCCCATATAGTAATTCATCCCCCATATAGTAATTCATCCCCCCTATAGTAATTCATCCCCCATAGTAATTCATCCCCCATATAGTAATTCATCCCCCCTAAATATGGCAGTGAGGCAGGCCATTGAAATGGAAAAGTTTAACAGAAAGCGTGTGATGTTTGCGGTGCAAGGGACACCGAAAGAGCTTTTGATTTTCCTGGATTAATATAGAGACCTGATGTTAGAGCAAAAGAATCCAAAGTCTTCATAAGATTGGGTAGAGAAAGGTGGGGAGATGTTAAGGATAACACTATGTCGTCAACAAACGGAGATTTTGTTGGAAGAACCCGCAACATCCACTCCCATCACATCAGGATTGCTCTGAATCGCTTCAGCCAAAGGTTCAATGGCCAGAACGAACAAGAGCGGTGAGAGAGGGCAACCCTACCGGGTGCCCCTTTTAATCGGGAAAACGGAGGATTCAAACCCATGATATCCAAGTTTAGCCTGGGGGGTGCTATACAAGGCATCTATCCAGTAAAGAAAAAACGGGCCAAAGTCATAATACCGAAGAGCATTAGTCAAATAAGGCCAAGAGAGAGTGTCAGAGGCTTTAGTGATATCCAATGATAGAAGCATTATTTCCAAAAAGCGACTTTTAACAATACGAAGCAATTGTAAAACTCATTGGAGAGCGTCTCCCGCTTGGTGTTTAGGGACAAAGCTCACTTGATCTTAATAAGTCTAACTAAAACGGAATTGAGCCTATTGGCCAAAATCTTTGTGAGAAGCTTTAGATCTATATTGATTAAAGAAATTGGACAATAATTTGCCCAATGGTGGGGATCTTTGTCAGGCTTAGGGATCATAACAATATTCGCAGTCAGATGAGAGGGGGAGAAAATGCCACCTTCTCGGATATCATTATACATGGCTGCTAAATGGGGAGAAAGAACGTCCGCAAATTTCTTATAGAATAGTGCTGAATAGCCATCTGGACCAGGCAGTTTTCCTACTTTTAAATCTTTAATGCTCTGTTGAATTTCCGTAACGGCCCTATGAGTCGGTTTAAGTCTCTGAAGGGATATGTCCTCCAGAAAGAGGTCCATATCCTGGTCATGTGCTTGTGTAGGTGAAGTGTATAGAGACGTAAGGTGGTGCCTGAACTCATCTAGTATCTTAGTAGGATAGCTAGTAAGGACACTGTCTTGTTTGCAAGGTAACCAGGGAATGTTTCGGAGCAAAGGTAAAAAGTCGTTTTGCCAGCATCATGTCAGCTTTTTTTAGCCTTCTTATACCATTTTTGACGGGTCCAACGAAAGGTCCATTCTGGCAAGTCCGTCAAATAAAGATCAAGTTCAGTGCGGACCCGGTCTACAAGTTTAGGGTGAGACCTGTTTCTTGGCCTACATTTTACCTCTGAATCAAGTAGACTATATAAGTCGACTGTTACTTTGAACCTTTCATACACTGATTGGTATGCTTCCCTGCACTCTTGTAAGGCTACAGACAACTGATCTAAAATAACATTGAGCGTTAACATCAATTATTTGGTAAGTTTTGCTTGTTCTTGCATTATGTTTCAGGTTTAACCATCAGAGCAGTTTCAAGACACTCCATTTTGTCTCCCAATGCCTGAGATTCATATCTTACTTCAGGTGTTTGCTCTAAGTCACTTTCAATATCTCTGAGGGCATTTGGAATAGTTTTATCCATCTACAAGTGTGTATGGATCCAGGGGCTGAAAGGTTTGGGAAACAGAAAGTTACTTGTGGGAAATTGGGTGGAAGGAGTCAGGACAAAAACCCGCTGGTTAGGAGTTGACCTCAACATACCGTGCCACACACGTAAAGAAGAGAAAAGAACCAGAAAGGAGAAGAAAGAGAGAATAATGTAAAATAAGAAGGGTCATCCACACCCTGGTTGAAAGTTGCAATTATTACCTAGTTGCATCACAAGAATGGTGCTAGGGTAGGTAGAGTTCATAAACAGGAGAGACACGATGACCCCAAGAACAGTCATCAAGATAAAGGGAAAGGAAAAGAAGAAAAAAAAGAAAGGAGAATGGTCTCGGTGGCGGTAACGTGTTCAAGAAATCACAATGTTAATAATGTATGATCAAAACGTGAACGGAAAGAATAGATGTCAATTTCTTGCTGACCATGATATTGTTCATGTGATGTTTTACCACTTTGAAACTGAGAGCAGGAGTTTTCCAAGCTTTCGCTATTGTAAGCTTCGCAGCATTAAAAAGATGCGTCGCTAACTCGTGTTCTACCCGGAAAAGTGAGTCAATGGGCTTAAAAAGGAGGCCCTCACAAGGGTTCCTTTTTTGTTTGAGTTAAATATAATATATAAGAGTGCGTAAACCCAGATCCATAATCTCATCGCCTTAGGGCAAGACCACCATATATGGACCACCGTCCCCAGCTGAGAGCATCCCCTAAAGCAGGTTGGTGGATATTGTGGAATGATTTTGGAAGATTTTTTCAAAATCTGAAAACCGACGACAGAATTCTTCATGCAGGTTATTCAGTGATTTGCTATATTTATTCACATTTTGGATGGCCTTTTCCTGTGTGGCTAGTGTGGGAAAATGAGAGAAGTTTTTCTTTGAAATTTGCCTAGAAAAAAAAGTCAACTTGGCTTTGAAGGGATTTACATTACTATACATGTTGTGCACATACAGGTCTTTTCCCTGTAGCTTGACGTTAAGCTCATTCATGTGAGAAAAAATGTCAACAGCAAACGCAAAGTCACACAGCCAATTCTTGTTGCTCAGCTCTGGAAAATCATCAGACTTCCCCATTAACTCCAAAAATGTATCAATCGCTTCTTTAAGATCCCACACTCGTTTAAACACTTTTCCCAAACTCAACCAGCGGACACGAGAGTGGTAAAGCAAGTCTTGGTGGTCTGCGTTGGTTTCCTCCAGAAATGCAATGAACTGACGGTGCTGAAGTCCCTTTGCTCGTATGCAGTTAACAAGCTTTATAACTGGATTCACAACATGACTAAGCTGTAATACAGATTTACACAAAGATTCTTGGTGTATGATGCAGTGGAGAAAAATAACTTCTTGCTCAGGGTTTTCCTCTTTCACTTTATCCTGAATTCTTTTCAGCAATCCCACATTTTTTCCAGTTAAATTTGGAGATCCATCCGTAGTGACATTAGCAAGTTTACTCCAAGGTAACTTCATACTCTTGATGACAGCAGACACCCGGTCATACAAATCTTCTCCACGTGTTTTTCCTTTAAGTGGCTCCATGGCCAAAAACTCTTCTGTTATTTCAAAACTGTCGCTAATCCCTCGGATAAAAATTAAGAGCTGAGCTGTATCTTTTATGTCTGTACTTTCGTCCAGTGCTAGCGAATATAATTTAAAGGACTCTGCAATATTATTTAACTTGTTTGTTATGTCTTCATCAATCAGTTCCACACGACGAGTCACTGTCCTGCGTGATAAACTGAGTTTTTCAAACTTGTCTTTGCTCTCTGGACACAAAAGACCTGCCGTCTCTATCATGCATTCTTTCAAAAACTCTCCTTCAGAGAGGGGTTTACTAGCTTGTGCTAATTTGAATGAGAGCATAAAACTTGCTTTGATAGTTGACTCTTGAATCGCAGTTTGTCTGTGAAATAAATTTTGCTGAGCCTGTAATTTAGCCATCAACCTCCGAGCTGTAGACCCCCGTTCTTGGGGCGACTGATTGCTAGCATAGTTAGCATGCTTCGTGGCAAAATGACGGCT
The DNA here is from genome assembly GCF_062004578.1 of Staurois parvus. NCBI lineage: Eukaryota > Metazoa > Chordata > Amphibia > Anura > Ranidae > Staurois > Staurois parvus. Next base: position 74,849 of record NW_028318307.1, read on the forward strand.
GATATTATATTCTTTAAAAACCGCAACAGTTTCCTGACATATGAGACATACAGCCATTGATCGGACTTCCGTAAAAAAATATTTTGCTATCCATTCATTCTTAAACACTCTGCATTCACTGTCCACTTTTCTTATCTTTGCCCCACTCATTTTGGGGCAAAAGTTAAATATTCTTGGTCACTCTGACAGTCAGAGGGAGGGAAAGCTCACACTCAAGTCTTGACTTGCTTTAACTTGCTTTAACAACCACTACTTACTGTGTAGCAGGGGAAAAGATGCAGGCCGCACAATCGCCACCAGTCACCAAATGAGACTGCGCAGTGCTTTCTTCTTGGCTCAATCCGTACTCCCCCACAGCCCCGCCCCCCACTAGCTGCTGGCCGGCCCAGCCACTACCATGCCATCCATAGTAAGTATAGTAATATTCCCCCATAGTAAGCATAGTAATTAATCCCCCATATAGTAATTCATCCCCCATATAGTAATTCATCCCCCCTATAGTAATTCATCCCCCATAGTAATTCATCCCCCATATAGTAATTCATCCCCCATAGTAATTCATCCCCCATATAGTAATTCATCCCCCATATAGTAATTCATCCCCCATAGTAATTCATCCCCCATATAGTAATTCATCCCCCATAGTAATTCATCCCCCATATAGTAATTCATCCCCCATATAGTAATTCATTCCCCATATTAATTCATCCCCCATAGTAATTCATCCCCCATATAGTAATTCATCCCCCATAGTAATTCATCTCCCATATAGTAATTCATCCCCCATAGTAATTCAACCCCCATATAGTAATTCATCCCCCCTATAGTAATTCATCCCCCCTATAGTAATTCATTCCCCATATTAATTCATCCCCCATATTAAGTCCCCAAGTCCCCCCTGTGTCAATTCACTTACCTTTGCTCCGCGCGTTCCTCTTGCCGTGTTCCCGCGCCGCTCCGGTGTAGCATGAAAATCTGTCTCCTATGAGGATCTGTCCCCCTCGACGTATCTGCGCATGTGCCAGTTTCAGGCATTAGCAGCCGATCGGCGATCTCTGGCACATGCGCAGATACGTCGAGGGGGACAGATCCTCATAGGAGACAGATTTTCACGCTACACCGGTCTTCAGGGTGGACTGCGAGAGGAGCCTAGCGGGAGCCTAGCTCCGCGGGCCGGATTAAAAGGTCCGCCGGGCCGTAGTTTGCCCATTGCTGCTCTAAACACTTGTTCCAGCACTACAGAAGTCTTAGGTAGGAGAGCCAGTGGTCTTGTAGTTACTGCTTTGAATGACAATGTGGAAATATCTTTGCCCACTATCACTGAGTGCAACCAGATTCCAAACACCAAAGAGGAGATCCAAGCTCCTGAAGCTGCTTTTCACCATTCTCACTTAACACATAGCCAACCAAATACCAGCCCTCGATGAAAGTGCCGATATCCTGCTGTTACTGGGTTGAGACATCCTAAAGGTACACAAGGTTCGTCATCAAATCAACGGTCCACACAATGCACCATATGCTCAGCGTCTGGACCTAGGATGGGTCATCATAGGCAGTGTCTGCCTAGACAAGGACAGGAGGTCCTACTCAGTCTCTTCCTTTAAAACACATGTCCTGTCAAATGAGTAAACAACTTGTTCTGCACAACGACCACATAAATATATTGTGAAAGAAAGACTGAAAAAGGTACACATCGGCACATCATACAAGACAATAAGAAAGCTCTTCAACACAGTGTTCGAGGTAACCACTAAAGACAATGAGTTGACAGCTACCATAGAAGACAAAGAATTCTTGAAAACCATGAGTAAAGAGTTCTGCCAAGATGATTCCAACAGTTGGGTAGCACCTCTACCATTTCATACCCCAAGAAAGAGACTACCAAACAATAAGGGTACATGCAGAATCATGGTTTGTTTCTTTAAATCACAGTTTGAACCAGAAGCCTGAGATGAAAAAGCACTTTGTGGACTTGGTGTTTGAGAGAGATCATGCTGAGCTTGCACCTCCTATTATGGAAGGAGAAGAATGTTGGTACCTACCGTGCTCTGGTTTCTACCATCCTCGCAAGCCTGATCAGATTAGGGTGGTCTTTGACTCAAGTGCTCGTCATGAAGGCGTCTCCCTCAATGACAATCTTCTCACTGGGCCTAATCATGAACAACAATCTCATAGGAGTTTTACTTCACTTCAGACAAGAGCCAATTGCTGACATTCAGCAGATGTTCCACTGTTTCATCATCTGTGAAGACTACAGAAACGTCCTCAGGTTCCGATGGTAACGCAATAATGATGTCAACGATGAAGTCATAGACTTGAAGGTACATGTTTTCGGTAACAGTCCTTCTCCTGCAGTAGCAATTTATGGACTGAGGAAAACAGCTCAAGAGGGTGAGAAAGAATTTGGATCTGACGCAAGACAGTTCGTTGAAAGGAATTTCTATGTAGACAACAGACTCAAATCTCCGCCCAATGAAGAAGAAGCTATTGACCTTCTTACTAGAACCCAGAACATGCTTGCCACTGCAAACCTCAGAGTTCACAAAATCATCTCTAACAGCGACAAGGTCATGATAGCCTTTCCTTCTGATGACCATGCTGTCAGTGTGAAGAAATTCCAACTAGGGTCTGACCTTTCTGTTACACAACGCAGTCTTGGATTGTTTTGGAATGTTAAACAAGACACATTCACATTTCAAGCATCAACCTGTGACAAGCCCTTCACAAAGCGAGGAGTATTGTCTACAGTGAACAGCATTTATGATCCCTTAGGTTTCATTACACCTCTCACCATTCAGGGTAAGATACTGCTGAGATAACCTACTTCTGAAAGCTCAGACTGGGATACCCCCTTACCCAAGGAGAAACAACGAAGGTGGGAATCCTGGAAACAGTCTATAAAAGCATTAGAACAACTCCAGATACCACGTTCTTTCACCCAAGTGTCCTTAAAGAATGCCACCGGAAGAGAAATTCATGTCTTCTCCGATGCATCCAACAAAGCCATTGCTGCGGTGGCTTATCTTCGAGCTACGGATCCCAGCAGTGAAGTGGGTGAAGGATTTATTATGGGCAAGACCAAGCTCACACCCAAACCTGCACATACTATTCCAAGGCTTGAACCTTATGCAGCTGTGTTAGCTGTGGAAATTGCTGAGCTTATAGAACTTGAAACAGATGTTGAAATAGACTCCTTTAACAAAGACAGCAAAATAGTGCTAGGATATATACACAATTGCACAAGACAGTTCTATGTGTATGTCGGCAACAGAGTGGAATGCATAAGGAAGTTCTCTACACCTGAACAATGGCACTATGTTCCCACTAGCCTCAACCCTGCTGATTGCAGCAGTCGTGCAGTACCTACTACTGCATTTCTGGAAACATCTTGGCTAAATCCACCAGTACTCTTGAATGATAAACTTATCTCAAGTTCAACAAATTCTACCTTTGAACTGGTTCATCCGGAATCTGATAAGGAAATCAGAGCTGTTACCATCACAATCAACACCTCTATGAAAGCAAGGGTAGGGCTGAGTCCTCACGAGCCATTGCACCTCTTGTTCACATTGGTCATCAGTTTGCAAACAACTCTAGCACTGAAAAAGTGTGTCACAACTGGCACATCTGTAAAGGCCCCCCCACAATTGAGGAGGTCTTTCAAGCAGAAAGGACCATTATTCAATGTGTCCAACATGAAGTGTACTCCCAAGAGATTGCTAACATATCAAAAGGACTCAACCTATCTAAGGATAGCTCTCTGTACAAATTAATTCCAATAATTGATCACAACAAGCTATTGCGAGTCTGTGGTCGCATTGGAAGATTTGATTCGTCCAGTGAAGAAAGAAATCCACTCATTATTCCAGGACACCATCACATTACTGCTCTGTTAGTTAGACATTTCATTGAGCAAGTTCAGCACCAAGGTCATCACTTTACTGAGGGAGCAGTAAGGTCTGCAGGTTTCTGGATCGTCGGGATGAAAAGGTGTATATCATCCATACTCCACAAATGCGTTAAGTGCCAAAAACTAAGAGGGAAGCACCTACAACAAATGGCAGAGTTGCCAGCTGACCGATTAAGCACTGAACCACCATTTACTAATGTTGGCATGGACATTTTTGGCCCCTGGACTGTTGTTACACGCAGAACTCATGGCGGAGGTGCTAGCAATAAGCGATGGGATGTGCTGTTCACTTGCTTGAGCATTCGTGCAGTGCACATTGAAGTGATAGAATCAATGGACTCTTCTTGTTTTATTAATGCTTTCAGAAGATTTGATTCTGTACGAGGACCTGTAAAGTTACATAGATCTGACTGTGGGACTAATTTTACAGGAGCAGAAAAGATAGTGAACTTCTTGAATGGCAACAAGTGTAAATGGGAATTCAACCCACCTCATTCCTCTCACATGGGAGGTTCTTGGGAATGCATGATTGGAGTTGCAAGAAAGATCCTGGACTCTATGCTACTGTACCAGAAAACTTCTCAATTTACTCATGAAATCTTAGTCACTCTTCTTGCAGAAGTGTCTGCTATAATCAATGCAAGGCCATTGGTCCCTGTGTCCTCAGATCCAGAGTTCCCAGTGTTGCTCACTCCAGCCACTCTTCTTACCCAAAAAATTGGGGTAGCCACTATTCCCACAGAGGAACTTGATCACCCTAACATATACAAGCATCAATGGCAATGGGTTCAACATCTTGCTAATGTGTTTTGGAATCGCTGGAAGATGAAGAACCTTTCTAATCTTCAAAGTCATAATTGATGGCAAACTAGCAAGCCCAATCTACAAGTGGGAGACGTAGTTCTTTTGAAGAAGACAGATTCCCATCGTAACCATTGGCCCATGGGTCTTATTACAAAGACTATGCCAAGTAATGATGGAAAGGTACGCAAGGTAGAAGTTAAAGTCATGAAAGAAGGTTCTGCACACCTTTACTTCAGGCCTATAAAGGAACTAGTACTTCTTTTGCCCAAAGAGGAAGACAAGTCATCAACTTGATTTAAAGAGAGGTAAGAAGGAATCGTGCATGTTGCTGTTTTCCCCTCGCAATATGGATTTCCATGTCTCAGCCTGGACTTTCGTGACCAACATCTACAAGTATTATGCAAAATGTTTGCATTGTGTTCCTTTGTTCTTCCCTTCCCTCTTGTTTTGCAGATGTTCCTGGAAGGAATCTTCATTACTTATATTGGACTTGAACTAAAGTTACTTATAATAGAAATCATAGGTTTCGACGGAGAGTGTCATGTTTCACATGACTGTCATATTGACTTGTCCAATTGCCTGTGAATTGATGTAGGATTAGAGACACTGGGGTTAAACTTTGACTTGGTTGGTGGCTTCCTTATCCTCACCCAATGAACAGGAATGAGGATAGATGATTTGGCAATTTCTTTTACATTGCTGTCAGTCTTTGCTTTGACTTGGTACCTCTCTAGCTCACAGGTTTAGTGGTTCTGCTACTTTACTTCTAACATGTGAGTGAGGTTCGTAGATCATGACCTATCATCAGTTTTGCAGGAGATTTCCCAATGGTAGTATGAAGAGCTGAGCTGTAGTGTTGTAGAAGAGTAGTCATAGCTTGGCTAAAGAGGAGTCCCTCATGCAGATGTGTCTGTAGGCCATTTTAAATGTCTGGTTAAATGATCTACACCTCCATTGACCTATGGATGGTATCATGGTGTTAAGATGTGTTTTATTATCTTTGATTTAGGAAAACTCTTTTGAAATAAATTGTGGGCCATTGTCAGTAATGATTTCCAGTGGCAGTTCTCATCTTGAGAACCAATCTTCTAAGGTAGCAATGACAACTTTAGTGTTCATGACTTCTGCTATAGCCACCGCTAGACATTTTGAGTACAAATCATAAGCTATCAAACAGTATCTTTGGTGTTTTGGTGGTACTGTATTTTCTCCACATACATCTGTTTGGATTATATTCCATGGGCATTTGGAGAAATGTCTGACTTGTGATGATGCAGCTGTTTTCTTTTAATTTTCACCAGTGAGCATGCATGGTTCACAATTGTGAAATAACGTTTCTATTTGGTTGTCTATACCAGGCCACCACACTGCTTCTCTGTAAAGGTGTTGTGATTTCAGCATAGCCAGCCAAAAAATAATAGTTTGTGACTCCTAGAATGAAATAAGGTAGTTGGTGTATAGCAATGTTTCCCTAGAATCCTAGGCTTCCGCGAGAAATTCCCAGAGGTTCCGCCTCTACCTGTCAGCTGTGACAGGTAGATCACAAACCCCTACTGGCACATGAACAGCTATACAGGCAAGCGATTCTGATTGTGTAGTTGGACAGCACTGTTCCCACCGGCCCCTCATTCCCTCCTATCCATCCTAGGTGCTTGTATGTGACATCACCTGGAATGGACAAGAGGGGAGGAGGGGATGGCGAGGAACAGCGTGCCAGAGAGGACTCAAAACAGCTGCTTCCCTGCCTAGCTCTGCAAATAAAAGACTGCTGCCCTGGCATGTGTGCTCCGATCCAATATAAGGAGCCATGATTCCATGCAAGGTGCTCTGATTCCATGTAAGGTGTCCTGAACCCCTGTGCCATGATTCCATGCAAGGTGCTCTGATTCCATGTAAGGTGTCCTGAACCCCTGTGCCCTGATCCCATGTAAGGTGCTCTGGACCCATGTTCCCTGATTCCACGTAAGAAGCCCTGATCCCATGTAAAGAGCCCTGATCCCATGTAAGGTGCTTCTTTCCCATGTGTCTTGATCCCATGTAATGTGCTCTGATCCCATGTAAGGTGCTCTGGACTCACATGCCCTGATCCCATATAAGGAGCCCCATGTAAAGAGCCCTGATCCTATGTAAAGAGCACTGATCCCAACTAAGGAACCCTGATCCTACGTAAAGAGCGTGATCCCATGTAACGTGCTCTGATCCAATGTGCCCTGGACCCATGTGCCCTGATCCCATGTAAGGTTCTCTGGACCCATGTGCCCTGATCCCATGTAAGGTGCTCTGAAATGTGCCCTGGTCCCACATACGATGTCCTGATATTATGTGCAGTGCCCTGCTGTGTGCCCTGATCATATGTAATGTGCCCTGATCTCATGTAAGGTGATCTTCTGTGTGCCCCATATTGTACCCTGATCCCATGTGTGGTGCTCTGCTGTATGTCCCCTGATCCTATGTAATGTACCCTGATCCCATGTAAGGTGTTCTCTATAATGTGCCCTGATCCCATGTAAGGTGTTCCCCATAATGTGCCCTGATCCCATGTATGGTACCCTGCTGTGTGCCCCATAATGTGCCTTGCTGCTCCCCTGTACAGTGCTTATCCCACGTTTGACCCAGAATTGAGCATCCGTGCAGAATAAGGCAAGCACAAGTTTCACAATAAATGGGTATTTTGTAATATTAATTTTATTATTTTGTGCTATTCCTAAAAATAATGGTTGCTATATCAGTGTTCTGTGAGCTGTAGATATGAACATTACTTCCCTGAGATCTCAAACGTTTTGCCAAGGGTTCCTCCAAGGTAAAAAGGTTGAATAACCCTGGTGTATAGCGTCAATGTTGGATTCTATACCCAGTGATAAGAATCTGTGGCCTACAAAGTCAACCTCAGTTTGTGCAAAAACACATTTATCTTTGCTTAGGGTGAGGTTGTATTCCATCAGTCTGTGAAACTTGAGTAAAGCCCAGTACACATGTACATGTACTGCCGGTTTAGCAGGAATTGAATGTCTTAGGTACCACTGTTTGCTCAAGAGATGCCAAGTTAACAATCAGCTTTTGTCAAACAGTCTTGCTGGAAAAACAACCTTCAATCAATGCTTGCTGAACAATGTATTCTATGGGGGGAGTGCAAATGTATTCCTTACAGAGAGGGCGAGTAGATATGGATATCATCCAAGTAAATTGTTCCACCATGTATTTCTTCAAAAATGGTAGCCATTATTTTTTGTAAACAGCTCAGAGCCAAGCACAGTCCAAAAGGCATGTGTTTATAGCGGCAATTCCCAGATGTGTAATGAAAGCCGTTGGGCTCCTGGCCTGCAATGCAAGTCGAATTTGCAAATAGTTTTTGTACAGGTCTAGTTTAATGAAGATTTTTGACCCATGGTATTGGGAAATTAAATCCTCTGTATTAGGCATTGGGTAACAGTCTGGTATTATTCCTTTGTGTACCAGGCAAAGGTCAATTCATAAATAACAAAAAAAGTGCAGCTGGATAGTGTGAAAAACAATTGATTCATACAAAAATCTGTGCTAATTAGTGTTAAAGTCCATCAGAAAAAACAAGAACAGAAAAAAACACATTCAGTGCATCAAGAAAGGAGGAAGATGACACGTCTATAATCTTCGTGAAAAACAACAGACATGCAAGAGCTCTTACCAAAGCTATTGGGCTTTTATATTACAAAAATTCAACAGTGCTTTAGGGGTTAACCCCACACAACTCTCTGGCTTATGGCACAGAGATAATCTCCATGGCTCCGCTCCAACTCTGTTACCGCTAATGAATCATGCAAGGAGAAATCACTAATAGTGTAGTATGCCCAATACTTAAAACTTTATTAAAAGTAAACCAACACACTCACAATAGTTGAAAATTGCATAGGAAGCAATACCGGAGCTGCAGCAATCCCAATGTATGGACGTTCCAGCCAGACGGCCGTGTAGCGTGGTGACATCACATGAAGCTCCATCCAATGCGTTTCATCATCAATTGACGCTGTCAGGGGAATGGCTAAATGTCAGTCATTATGCTCTTATATACACAAGCCGTGTCCCAGTGACCACTCTGCACACACCTCACACAACCTCACCAGGCCGTGTCCCCAACACAGGACACACTGAGGTCAAGTCATAGTCGAATTTGTCCTCTTTTCATGTTGGCTATCACCAGGGTGGAAACCCACGAGGAGAAGTCAATAGATTCTGTAATCTTCTCTTTTAGGAGTTTCTGAAGCTCTTCCTCAACAGTGGTCCAAACTGCTTAGGGGGGCCTGCATCACTGAAAATATCTAAGGGTCCAGCACTAGATTATGAGAATTTTTGAATGCGACCTAGTCCACTAAAGACCTGAGGACATCTTTATTTCTAGACACTGTGTATCAGGCATATTTCAGAACCTGTCTGATCCAGAACTATAAATCCCAGTGCACAAAACAAGTCTAGCCCTAATAGGTTGGCTCCACTCTCAGTGACATAAAATGAAAAACTGCACAAATGCTTGTTTTGGTGTGTAATGTTAAAACAAACAAAAAAGTATGTAGTGAGCGCTTAATCTTAAAGCAGCTATGCACTCAAAGCAACCAATATATGCAGTAGAACAAATAATATAAATTAGTGCAGCGCTAAAATGATATAAAAGCATATAAAAGAATCAATAAATTCAAAACAATGTCCATAAAGTCTATGAATTGTGATTGTTGAAACTAGTGAATACTGGTGGTGCTCCTTGGGAAATGATAGAAATGCGCACTCACCAGAAATAAATAGGGTATGAGTGTTGTATAAAAATCCCTCATCAGAGGTCTGGTCAGAGGTCTGGTCAGCTTGGGCAATCCTCCCGTGTGATGACAGGACTCAGTGAAGAAGAATAAGATCCAGGTAACCAGAGGTTTCCTCAAAGGGGCTGGCTGGATGGAACTGCCTGTTTACAGGAAATCTTCTACCTCTTGGTATGGTGCCTGGGTCTGAAAATAAGTACTCCTCTCAGGGAGTTTAGGGAAGGATGCCCATAGTGTAGTAGGTTGTCAAAAAATAACTTTTTTAAAAAACATTCAAAGGTATCCAAATCGCGATTAGAAGTTAAAATAGCATCCAAGTATAGTGTGAGCTAACCTTGTGGATATTAAAGATGGCTACCGGGTCTCCACATGGCTCCGACGGCATAGCGTCACGACGTCCGGGCTCCTCCTTACGTTTTACGTGCACACGCACATCATCAGAGGAATGGAACCAGTCCTGGTTCCATTCCTGTGATGATGTGCGTACGCACGTAACGCGTAAGGAGGAGCCCGGACGTCGTGACGCTACGCTGCCGGAGCCACTTAGAGGTCCGGTGGCCATCTTTAATATCCACAAGGTTAGTTCACACTATACCTGGATGCTATTTTAACCTCTAATTGTGATTTGGATACCTTTGAAGGTTTTTAATAAAGTTCTTTTTGACAACCTACTACACTATGAGCATCCTTCCCTAAACTCCCTGAGAGGAGTACTTATTTTCAGACCCAGGCACCATACCAAGAGGTAGAAGATTTCCTGTAAACAGGCAGTTCCATCCAGCCAGCCCCTCTGAGGAAACCTCTGGTTACCTGGATCTTATTCTTCTTCACTGAGTCCTGTCATCACACGGGAGGATTGCCCAAGCTGACCAGACCTCTGATGAGGGATTTTTATACAACACTCATACCCTATTTATTTCTGGTGAGTGCGCATTTCTATCATTTCCCAAGGAGTACCACCACTATGCACTAGTTTCAACAATCACAATTTATAGACTTTATGGACGTTGTTTTGAATTTATTGATTCTTTTATATGTTTTTATATGATTTTAGCGCTGCACTAATTTATATTATGGTGTGTAATGTCACCTTACCCAACACTGAAATCTGGGTATAACTGTAGCCCTTTAGGGTAGTCCGTGTCTCCTGGAGTGGATAATGGGAATTGTGAGTTGCTGCATTCTAAATGGAACCTTTGCTCCTTTGTCTAACAGCAGTGGAATTTTGGCATTCGTAAGAGTGACAGGCTTGAGCTTTTTCTGATTCTTTCTAATTGCATAAATCTCCATGTTATCAGGCTCCTGGTCCACCTGTTTTGAGGGTGGAATGGCAATGTTTAGAAAAGTGGCTCAGGCAGCAAATGGGGGAAATGGGGAGGAGCCGCAGCAGGAAGACGTAGCAGCATGGCTAGGAGGCTACAGGCGCCGGCCTGCTAGAAGGAGTATGAGGTGCTGTGCCCTAAGTGCGGAAACAGCTTACCCTTCCCCGGAGTGAGAGGACGCAGAGCCCGGGTGTCATCTGATCCCGAGCGATGGAGGATGGTGGTGTGGCAAGGGAGCGGTGTCGGTGTGCTGGGGGAGCGGAGTGAGAGTCCGCTCCCATGTGAGACTGGAGCTGGTGTGCTAGGGGAAGTGGCCGAAGAAGGAGAGAGAAGAAGCAAGGACCCGGAGAGGTACGGAAGGACCCGCAGCTGCCCCGGATACTGCCTGAGGACCGGAGGACTGGCGGTCACAGGTTAGAAGGGGAAGGGAGCAGCAGCAGTGGGACCGGAGCCTGGGGACATATGGTCAGTTCCCAAATTCATCTCGTATTCCACCGGGCATATAAAATAAAACATAAACAAAAAGGTTGGTGCAGATTTCATGGTGTAGGGTGATTAAGGGTTGCTGCAGATATTTCCCAGCACACTGGATATATTTGTTTGAGAACTGTATTACCAATGTCTGTTGGTGCAGGTAGAAGTCTAATGACTGATATCTAATTACAGCTGATTCTTGTCAAGCACCATACAGCAGACACACAACAAGCTTTTAAATGTAGATCTATACCGAAGTATATACAGCGTACTTGTAACAAGCTCTATACAGCTGACTGATGCCAAATGTTATGCAGTGGATCCGCACCTTGCTCCAAACAGCAGACTCACACCAAATCTTATATAACAGACCTGTACTAAGCTATAGATAGCAGGCTTTTGTTATATACAATGCAGCAGACCCGCACTAAGCTTCAAACAATAGACTCATATGGAAGTCTTAAGTGACCTGCACAAAGCCGGTGCAGATTTCCTGTTGCAGGGTGATAAAGGGTTGCTTCAGACATTTCCCAACACACTGGGTACATTTGTTTGAGAACTGTATTACTAATGTCTGTTGGTGCTCGTGGAAGTCTAAAGACTGATGTTTAGTTGCAGCTGATTCTTGTCAAGCACCATACAGCAGACCCACATCAAGTTTTTAAATGTAGATCTATACCAAAGTATATACAGCGTACCTGTAACAAGATCTATACAGCTGATTGACGCCAAACGTTATACAGCGGAACCGCACATAGCTCCAAACAGCAGACTCACCAAATTTTATACAGCAGACCTATACTAAGGCACAAATATCAGGCTCTTGTTAAATACAATGCAGCAGACCCGCACTAAGCTCCAAACAACAGATTCATATGGAAGTCCAAACAAGTGACCTGCACCAAGGTCTATACAGTGGAATTCCGTCTAGTGTTACATAGTAGATCTGCACAAAACTTCAAATAGTAGATGCACATCAAATTGTATACAGCTGATCTGCATCAAGTTATATATTGCTGACTTAATTCAAGTACTATACAGCAGACACGTATTAGCTGTATATTGCGGATTTACGCAAATTCAATACAGAAGATCCAAGTTTGTCTTATATAGTAGACCTATATTATATTATTATTATACAGGATTTATATAGTGCCAGCAGTTTGCTCAGCGCTTTACAATATAACGGGAGACAATACAGAAACAATACAGTTCAATACAAGAGGAATTTGAGGGCCCTGCTCCTTGGAGCTCACAATATATAGAAGGCCTACCCCAGTCCGAAATAACAAATAAGTCATTAAACGGGAATCCTCTAAAGAAAATGAGAAGTAAACCAACTAAAGGGGGTGGCCCTAAAACACCCCAGGCAAGTGCAAACTCCCTTACAATAAAAAAATATATGCCAGCACAGAGGAAAAAAAGTACAAAATCGCAAAATCAAGAGAACCAGGGCAAGTGCTTTATAAACATGAGAGGTGATCAATCAAGACTGTCACTTGGTAATATGGAGGAGGTGCAAGATAAAGGAAGCCCAATTTCAGAGAGGAGAGGGGAACAAAGAAAAGTGGAACAGGAAGGGTCCTCAGTACATACCCTTTCAAAAAAGGATTTGATAGAAAAGTTAATGAAATTGGAGATGGTTGTCAAGAAGAAGATCGGGAACCTCCGAGGCGATCTGGGTCATGTACTGTCCCGTTTGGAGGAGTCGGAGAAAAGAATAGAGGAACACACACTAAAAATTGAGAGATTAGAAATGCAAATAGAAGAGAGGCGATTAGAAATGAAAGAAGTATTATTTAAAATGGAAGATCAGGAGAACCGCAGTAGGACTAATTTGAGGTTTAGAGGTATTCCGGAAGAAAAAGGACAAGAGGAAGACTTGCTGGGGAAAAGGAAAAGAATTTGCAACCCAATTATGGGAAGACCGGAGACAGATTGTATAAAAATGGAGAGAGTATATAGAGTCAGAAGGCCAAAGGGTATATCAGCAGAAAGACCCAGATACGTGATAGCCAGATTTCAGGATATTGGTGATCGGAACCAGATTTGGAAAGGATTGAGGGATTTTCCGGAAATAAAATTTGAAGATTCAGTCATACAAATTTATGCTGATATTTCCCCAGAGACATTGGAGAGAAGGAGAGCCCTTAAACCACTTCTAATCCATATGAGAGAGAAATATGTCAGATATAGTTGGAGATTTCCTTCTTGTTTGGTCAGATGGAGAGATGGAAGATTGGCAAGATTGAGATTCCCAGAAGACTACAATGAGTTTTGTGAAAAATTAGACTTACAGAAAGTTAATAGAGGGGTGGTTTGAGGGGATTAGAGAAAGAGACACCCGGGCCCCAGTTAGAGGGCAAATGGTAGAGGGTAATTAGTAAATAGGAGGTAGATCTTAGAAGATGAGTGCGGGGAAGGGACTGTGGGATAGAGACAGGGGGAGGGGTGGGGATACATAGAGGCCCCCACCCCTGGTGGTTTTGGGGGGGTTGTTCCCTCCTCTCCGTCCAGTGGCCCACTGGGCCGCATTAGAATTTTGTAGTTCTTCATTGGTTTATATCCCCTTGTGCTGATGATCAAGGGGATAGGGGAGGGTTAGAGCAGGCTGGCAGTCTGGTAGGCTCAGCGCATGACTATTTTACAATTAGAGATGTCATCTGTACAGATGAAAGAGAGGTGGTCATGGAGCGAGTCTCACCCCAATCAAGGAATTGCTAGGGGGAATCCTTCTAGTCAAATTCTTAGGCTTATGATTAGCCAGGGGGGTGGGGGGGAGGGAAGGGGGTTTGGGGGTGGGGTGGAGGAGGGGAGGGTTGGGGAGGGGGGAAGGGGAGGGGAGTTGGGGGGGATGGGGGTGGGAGGAGATAGGGTAGAGAAGGGGTTTAGTAGTAATTATCTGTATTCAAGTGGAAAGGAATCAAAGGGAACAGATCAAAAAAAGGACAGAGGGTATGAATGAGATTAAGTTTATGACCTATAATGTGAAAGGGCAAAACTCACCCAGCAAAAGACATAAGATATTGAAGGAGGTGCAACAATACTCAATAGATATAATATTCTTCCAAGAGACTCACCTAACTAGAAATATAAATGTGAAATTATATTCGAAGCATTATCAAACATGGATATATGCGGATTCACCTGTAAAGGGGTAAAAAGGAGTAGCAATTGGTTTTTCAGTAAAAGTTGATTTCCAATTGTAGGATAGAATGGAAGATTTGGAAGGTCGATTCTTGTTTATCAGGGGGAAATTATTAGGAAAGGAACATACACTTGCTAACATATTGCCCAAATAAAAACCCAGCGGGATTTTTGGAAGGGACATTAAGGAAACTCATGGAGTCTAAAAAGGGGAACCTGGTCGTGGTGGGGATTTTAATCTGTGTTTGGATCCCAGATGGGATGTGTCATCTGGGGGGAGGAGAGAAGGAGAGAGGAGTCTAAAATCTTTGAAGGGGGTATTGTATAGATATCAGTTGGTTGATGTGTGGAGGATAAACCATCTGAGGGAAAAAGATTACACCTTCTTCTCACATGCCCATGGTACATATTCAAGATTGGATTATATAATGGTGGAGCATAGACAGTTAAAGATAGTAAAAGGATCTAAGATTGAAGTTATGTCATTATCAGATCATGCCCCAGTCACGATGAGGTTTCAAATGGGGAGTGGAGAAGATAAAACATTATCTTGGAAATTGAATGATTCGCTTTTACAGGTCCTGAAGTGGAGAAGAAGATAAAAAGGGAAATTGAATAATTTTTTTAGATAAATGAGACCGAGGGAATGTCAGAAGCAATAGTGTGGGAGTCACATAAAGCTTACATCAGAGGAATATTGATTTCCATAGGTATAGAGAAGAAGAAGGAAAGGGGAAAAATAAAACAGGCCATAGAAGAACTGCAAAAACTGGAACAAACTCACAAAAAGGAAAAGGGGATGGATAAATATCAGAAGATAATACAAAATAGGGATGAGCTGAAAGAACTGATGGAGACAGGATTCTAGGAGGATATTTAATAGAATGGCTAAAGAAAGATATCAATGGGGGAATAAACCAGGAAAATATTTAATGGGAAGACTCAGGAATAAACAGGCGAGGAATTTTATTGAAAAAATTAGTGACGGGAAGGGAGAGAATTTGTTTAAAACATCTGACAATGCTAGAAGGTTTCATAATTACTATAGTGAACTTTATAATGTAAGAAAGGATAAGTATGGGGGAAATGAAGAGGAGGAGGAGAAAAGAATACAGGACTATTTAAGTGAGGTGGAGCTCCAAAATATAGCAAAGGAAAAACTAGAAAATCTCGAAAGCCCGACCACCCCCAAGGAAATTAATGTTGCTTTAAAAAATACGAAAGTGGGTAAGATTCCCTGGCCAGATGGGTATACAGTAAGATACCTGAAAAAAATGTAAAGAGATATTGGTTCCCAAAATATGTAAATATATAAATGTGATAGGAGAGGGAGTAGAAATGAGGGAAGAATCCCTCAAGGCTTATATCACCCTCATTTTGAAGGAGGGGAAGGATAGTTCTCAGTGTGTAAACTATAGGCAGATTTCATTGCTAAATGTTGATACCAAATTGTATGCAAAAGTACTGGCTGCAAGGTTGAAGGATCAGATGTCCGAATGGGTGCATTTAGATCAGGTGGGTTTTATACCAGGGAGAGAGGGGAGGGACAACGGTCTGAGATCTTTGATGTTGGTACAAAAAGCTAAAAAGGAAAAAACATCTGCGATCTTATTGTCGATCGATGTGGAAAAGGCATTTGACAGGGTCAACTGAGGGTTTATGTTTGACACGCTTGAAAAATTGGGGCTGGTACCTAAAATGATGAATTGGATAAAAGGATTATAAAGGCACCATCAGCGGCGGTAAAGGTAAATGGAACCTTATCCCAGTTTTTCAGGATGAATAATGGAACTAGGCAGGGTTGCCCCCTCTCACCCATGTTGTTTGTGTTGTCATTAGAACCACTGTTGGAGAGGAGCAGAAAAAGTAATGACATAAAAGGGTTAAAAATAGGAGATAAACAACACAAAGTTGTCACTTATGCAGACGACATGCTGTTCTACGTGGATAACCCTAGGACAACTTTGCCCAACTTAATAAAAGAACTAAAACAATATGGAGAAGTATCAAACTTGAAGATAAACCCGGTTAAATCGGAAATCCTAAATATCAATCTTGCAGTCACAGAAAAGCAAAGATTACAAAATGTGTTCCCTTTTTCCTGGAGGAAAAACGAAATAGGATATCTTGGAATAAAATTAACGACTTTGGTAAAAAGCATATACCAAATAAACTATATTCCCCTGATAAATGAAATAAAAGACAAGCTGAAAAGACTAGTAAAAGGGGGGCCTCTTGGATTGGAAGAATTAATTTTGTCAAGATGGGGATATTCCCAGAAATTCTGTTTAAGTTTCAGATGCTCCCAATATCTTTACCGGGAACTTTCTTTGTAATAATTAAAAAGATGATTACTAAGTTTATATGGGCAAATAAGAGACCTAGGATTAGTTATAAAGTGTTATGCAGAGTAAAAGCAAATGGAGAACTGGGGTTACTGAATATAAAGAAGTATTATACAGCTGTAATATTGTCACGGGTGATAGATTGGTTTTTTAATTCACAAGGGAAAAGTTGGGTGAAGATAGAAGGGTAATTAAGTAAATTACAATTAGATAAAATGATTTGGATACCTCACGGGTTTCGTACATTAGATGTAGAAACAAGTAAATTGACTAGGATAGTATTGGATACATGGGACAGATTACACAATAAGGAAAATGAGAATTTAATTCACTATTGATACCACTAGTGGGAACAGATTTTTTTTGCACCAGGAAATGTTAAAATAAGTGGAAGATGGATAAAGGATAAAAACGCACGCTATATATATACATATAAGATATTATAAAAGGGGGGAGATTATGCACGTTTCAGAATTTAAAAAATAATAAGGAATTGTTTGTTAGAATGGATGAATGGAAGTATAACCAGTTGTCTCATTTCGTTGCAAATTTACCACAACCATTTAGGGATGTAGGAGAAATGATCCCGTTTGAAAAACGAATGAATGCTGAATTAAGCCCAAAACACATCACCTCTAGGATATATAAAATCCTTGTGGACTTAGATGATGTAGAGCCCCCTGGATATTTAAGTAAATGGGAAAGGGAACTAGGAATAAAAATCAACCCTCAGTAGAGATGAAATACAAATGCTTGGCAATATGGAGCACTTCTGGTGGAGTTGCCCGAGAATACAGGTTTATTGGAGGGAAATAGCGTATTATATCAAGGAAATATGTGGGGTAGATATTCAAGGGGACCCACTGAAATGCTTATTCTACTATTCTGAGTCCATGGCGGAAGTAAATAGCAATAAAGTATTGTACCATTTATTCAGAGCAGCAAAGGGTTTGATACCATTTTGGTTAGTGGCAGAGGTTCCGAGGGTGGTCGATTGGATAGATAGAGTGGAAGGCATTTTCAGAATGGAAGAACTGAGAAGAGGATAAGATGGGAATATTTAACCAATACACGCCCAGCCAATAGCCAAAAGGCGGCCGGCAAAATGTACTGCAATTCTGGGTTGGACACCAAATGGTGTCCTCCCGCTCATGCGCACTTTCCACACTTGCAGAGCCGCGCAGCGGCGCGATCTGTCGCCGGCCGTGTACCTCGGACACGGCCGATGATAGATCTGAGTACCGCCCCCGTTGCCGGTACCATGTGACCTGCTATGACCAATCACAGCAGGTCACATGACAGTCGTATACAATGGATGGCTTCATTCATGCCATCCATTGTATACTACTGTCTAGCTGTGAATGGTCACAGCTAATCACATGCACATGTCATGTGATTAGCTGTGGCCAAATCACAGCTAAGCACAAAAAAAAAAAAAAAAACCCCTGAATGAATCGATGTCATTCAGATAAATGCTTGCATATAGAAAAGTAATTCTTATAGCAAAGCAAATTGTGTAAAAAAAAAATAAAAATACTGATCACTTCCCCAAAGTAGTACAATGTTACTATGGTAACATTGTACTACATTGGACATAGTGAAATATGAAAAAAAAATCTTAAAATCTTAAAAAAAATGTAAAAAAAAATAAAAATAATAAAAAAAAAATATATATATATTTTTTTTTTTGATACTGTCACCAGTCAGTGTCCCTGATCACCGCCATGCCAGTTATATGAAGACGCTGTACTGCACTGGTGACAGTATGTAAAACAAAAATAGTGAAAATAATTTTTTGCATTTTTTCATTTTCCGAAAAATTATGACAAAAATACAACTTAAAAAAACTCACCATGCCTCTTATGAAGTACGTCAGACTGTCTACTCTGCAAAAAGGGGTCATTTGGGGGATATCTGTACTGTTCTGACATTCTTGGACCTCAAGAATTAGATTGGCTGTCAGTACTTCAGGATTGATCAATATTCAGATCTATACCATAGTTTGTGAACTTTCCTACAAACTAAAAAATACATCCTAATTTGGGTTATTTTCACCAAAGACATGTAGCAGAATACATCTTGTCCTAAATTTATGAAGAACAATTATTTATTTGCAAATGTTTATAACAGAAACAAAGAAAAACGTGTTTTTTTTTCAACATTTTCAGTCTTTTTTTGATAATTTAGCAAAAAATAAAAACCCCGGTGGTGATTAAATACCACCAAAAGAAAGCTCTAGTTGTGTGAAGAAAATGATAAAATTTTAGTTTGGGTACAATGTTGCACGACCGCGCAATTGTCATTCAAAGTGTGAGAGTGCTGAAACCTGAAAAATGGCCTGGGCAGGAAGGTGTAAAATTGCCCAGTATTCAAATGGTTAAAAGAATATGGAGTGTTTGGTTAAATTTTAAAATCGCAGAATCTTATACAGAACTAATTAAAGTAAAGGAGGTAGCCTAAGAAATCATGATGAGATTGGTCGAAATAACAAGTTTTGGAGAAATGGATACAGATAGAGAAAGATAAGACAATGATGGGGGGATCGGTGGGGGTGGGAGATGGAGGGGTTATAGAATGTATTTATTCATTTAGGGGAGAAAAGAAAAAAGTGTATTTTGGAAGATGGAATGTTTTAATGTTGTTTGTATAAGTATGAAAATAAAAGTTAAAAAAAAAAAAAAAAGTGGCTCAGTTTGTTACAGTATCTGCCTTGAGCAAGGCACAGCTTCATGTCCCAACAAACGGGAAAGTTACCGTATTTTTCGCTCCATAAGACGCACTTTTTTCCCCCCAAAAAAGGGGGGAATATGTCAGTGCGTCTTATGGAACGAATATGGAGTGGCCGGTCCGGTATTCCCACCGCCGCCGCCGTGTGAGAATACCGGGCCAACCGCTCGTCTCTTCTGTGCAGCAGGACCTTACCTGTTCCTCAGTCCAGCGCTGCACAGTCTTCCCGCGCCGGTATCTTTAGTGTGAGCACCCGGCTGTGACAGCGGGGAGCCCAGTACGCATGTACGAGAAGCCTGTGCTTTATGAATGGTAAGGCGTCTTCTGGGACACATGACAGGTCCCACAAGACACCAGACCATTCACAAAGCACAGAGATTCTTGCGCATGCGCACTGGGTACCCAGCTGTCAGCCTGGTGCCCAAACTAAAGGGAGGACAACTCCGCAGAAGTGGGAGCTCCCCCTCCTCCCAAAAGGTACGCAGTCTTAATCATCCCCTGTACTGTCCACAGTCTCTAGTCATCCCCTATACTGTCCACAGTCTCTGGTCATCCCCTGCACTGTCCGCCGTCTCTGGTCATCCCCTGCACTGTCCACAGTCTCTGGTCATCCCCTGCACTGTCCACAGTCTCTGGTCATCCCCTGTACTGTCGCAGTCTCTTGGTCATCTCCTATACTGTCTGCAGTCTCTGGTCATCCCCTATACTGTTCACAGTCTCTTGGTCATCCCCTATACTGTCCGCAGTCTCTGGTCATCTCCTGTACTGTGTCCACAGTCTCTGGTCATCTCCTGTACTGTGTCCGCAGTCTCTGGTCATCTCCTGTACTATGTCCGCAGTCTCTGGTCATCTCCTGTACTATTTCCGCAGTCTCTGGTCATCTACTGTACTGTGTCCGCAGTCTCTGGTCATCTCCTGTAGTACGTCCGCAGTCTCTGGTCATCTCCTGTACTATGTCCGCGGTCTCTGGTCATCTCCTGTACTATGTCCGCAGTCTCTGGTCATCTCCTGTACTATGTCCAAAGTCTCTGGTCATCTCCTGTACTATGTCCGCAGTCTCTGGTCATCTCCTGTACTGTGTCCGCAGTCTCTGGTCATCTCCTGTAGTATGTCTGCAGTCTCTGGTCATCTCCTGTACTGTCCGCAGTCTCTGGTCATCTCCTGTACTATGTCTGCAGTCTCTGGTCATTTCCTGTACTGTGTCTGCAGTCCATTGGTTCAGAATATTTTTTTTCGTTTTCCGCCTCTAAAACCTAGGTGCGTCTTATGGTCAGGTGCGTCTTATGGAGCGAAAAATACGGTACTTCCATAGTTAAAACAAGGTGTGTTTGGTGTGCATCAGTCTTTGTACTTGAACAGGAGCATCATAACGATCCATGGGGCACAGCATATTACTGGCTTCCTGCACAGCCATTCCATCTGGCACAGCTCTTAGCAAAGTAAGTGTAGCTGGCTCCATACACAGCCTTTCCCTCAGCTTCGGGATTGTAATCTTTTCAATAAGCTGCTCTCTATTCACTTCATCATGTAAAGCTAGGTACACACAGATTGAAATTCGGCTGGTTCAGCAGAGACCTATCAAATTCTGTTTTCGGTTTATAATCCTCCCTGTTTAACAGAAACCGATCGTTATCGGGTGCCAGCTCATCTCTACTATGGAATTTCTGTTTGACCGTAGGGTCATACCTAAGCGTTTTCTGCAGTGTTTTGCAGAAACGCAGTACAGTCCATTTAACATGATTTCCTATGGAACACATCTGCGCGTTTTTACCCGGTGCCTTTTTTTGGCTTTCCAGGGACTTTTATTGAACGCTAAAAGTTGCGTTTTTGGTGCTATAGATTTCCATGGAAATGCTGCAGAAAAGCATGTATTGCATTTTTGCTTCATTTTTGCCTGGTTTTGCGTTTTTAAATCTGCCTAGCAACAAGAAAAGAAAAAAACTGCAAAATGCATCAATAACGCAGGTGCAAAACGCAAAGCAGAAAAGGCTCAAACACAACCTGCATAGGTGTGAACCTAGCCTGAGTGTGGGAACACTTTACCTTGAGCACCGGTCTTCAGCCATGAGGGACTGAACAGGCTGTTGAGCTTGGGCATTGTTTATCTCTTTGGTGTGGATCATTAGATCGGTTTCTGTCGAATAGGCCTGTTGGAAAATGTTCACCCACTCAGCAGCTGCAGCTATTTTGTCAGTTTACAATTACCTGACAGGGAGGTGGTGGTGGGGGAATTCCTGCATCCACTTTGCTCCTGCGGATGCAGGAATCTGTTCTGTTTTTGCTAAAAAAAAAAATCAATCCATGTGTAACCAGCTTATTGAGTCCAAATATGCAGGGTGCTGCTAACTGTCTCAATTCAGCAACATAGTGGTGAATACATTCATCCTCACAGAGAATATGCAAAAGAAAACTCTAGCCACTAAAGCCTTTGTGACCGTTTTAGGACCAGGTTCACACTAATGCAGTGCGGGACACAGCATGGAAATCTCACAGAAATCGCACCGCATTCCTTTGCGAATTGCATGCAAATGTCTGTGCAGTGCAATTTGAGCCATACACTTTGTATGGCTCAATTCACATTGCATCCGCACCAAAATGGTGCAGAACCCTTTTTTTTTTTACCTGCACCTGAATCGCATCACATTTATGTTCTCACATTTTGTGATCTGTTTTAGAATGTCATTATCATTGATGCCCGCAACAGATCATATGAACGCCATGCGATTGCAATGAAGTGCAGGAAACTCACAGGATTTGCAGCATCTCCCGCACCGCATCCGTGTGAACCTGGTCTGCTCCAGGCCTTGTACTGTAGCCATGTATGAAGAATGTGCTCCCAGAATTGCCTATATTACTGTGTAGAGATGAGCGAATCGAACATGACGAAGTGGAATTCGTTTCGAAGATTAGGAAAAATTCGATTCGCGCCGAATCCGAAAATTAGCAAACTTCGGATGCACGAATCGAATTTTCCCAAAAATGGCGGCGACATGTGTGGCGACGGAGCGGGGATCTCTGGGAAGGCGCACAGACAAGGCGCGCTGACCCATAATGCATTCATTCATGACATGTGATCGCATTAGCCAATCAGCAGCCAGCCAGCCAGCACTGTGTAATGGTGGAGCTATAAATCGTGGCCATCTTAGAATTCTCCATTAGCCTCCGGTCATTCAAGAGAGACAGACCTGTCTGTATTAGGGACAGAGTTAGGGCCACAGAGACTTTAGGGCCACAGATTCGTTACTCAGGGACACAGAATTGTTACTCAGGGACACAGAATTGTTACTCAGGGACACAGAATCGTTACTCAGGGACAGACACAGAATTGTTACTCAGGGACACAGAATCGTTACTCAGGGACACAGAATCGTTACTCAGGGACACAGAATCGTTACTCAGGGACACAGAATTGTTACTCAGGGACACAGAATCGTTACTGAGGGACACAGAATTGTTACTCAGGGACACAGAATTGTTACTCAGGGACACAGAATTGTTACTCAGGGACACAGAATCGTTACTCAGGGACACAGAATTGTTACTCAGGGACACAGAATTGTTACTCAGGGACACAGAATCGTTACTCAGGGACAGGCACAGAATCGTTACTCAGGGACACAGAATCGTTACTCAGGGACACAGAATCGTTACTCAGGGACACAGAATTGTTACTCAGGGACACAGAATTGTTACTGAGGGACACAGAATCGTTACTCAGGGACACAGAATCGTTACTCAGGGACACAGAATCGTTACTCAGGGACACAGAATCATTACTCAGGGACACAGAATCGTTACTCAGGGACAGACACAGAATTGTTACTCAGGGACACAGAATCGTTACTCAGGGACACAGAATCGTTACTCAGGGACACAGAATCGTTACTGAGGGACGCAGAATTGTTACTCAGGGACACAGAATTGTTACTCAGGGACACAGAATCATTACTCAGGGACAGGCACAGAATCGTTACTCAGGGACACAGAATCGTT
This sequence comes from Staurois parvus, assembly GCF_062004578.1. Taxonomy (NCBI): domain Eukaryota; kingdom Metazoa; phylum Chordata; class Amphibia; order Anura; family Ranidae; genus Staurois; species Staurois parvus. The sequence goes on from NW_028318307.1 coordinate 98,352, forward strand.
ACTCAGGGACACAGAATCGTTACTGAGGGACACAGAATCGTTACTCAGGGACACAGAATCGTTACTCAGGGACACAGAATCGTTACTCAGGGACACAGAATCGTTACTGAGGGACACAGAATTGTTACTGAGGGACACAGAATTGTTACTCAGGGACACAGAATCGTTACTCAGGGACACAGAATCGTTACTCAGGGACACAGAATCGTTACTCAGGGACACAGAATCGTTACTCAGGGACAGACACAGAATTGTTACTCAGGGACACAGAATCGTTACTCAGGGACACAGAATCGCTACTCAGGGACACAGAATCGTTACTCAGGGACACAGAATCGTTACTCAGGGACACAGAATTGTTACTGAGAGACACAGAATTGTTACTGAGAGACACAGAATCGTTACTCAGGGACACAGAATCGTTACTCAGGGACACAGAATCGTTACTCAGGGACACAGAATCGTTACTCAGGGACACAGAATCGTTACTCAGGGACACAGAATTGTTACTCAGGGACACAGAATCGTTACTCAGGGACACAGAATCGTTACTCAGGGACACAGAATTGTTACTCAGGGACACAGAATTGTTACTCAGGGACACAGAATCGTTACTCAGGGACACAGAATCGCTACTCAGGGACACAGAATCGTTATTCAGGGACACAGAATTGTTACTGAGAGACACAAAATCGTTACTCAGGGACACAGAATCGTTACTCAGGGACACAGAATCGTTACTCAGGGACACAGAATTGTTACTCAGGGACACAGAATCGTTACTCAGGGACACAGAATCGTTACTCAGGGACACAGAATCGTTACTCAGGGACACAGAATCGTTACTCAGGGACACAGAATCGTTACTGAGGGACACAGAATTGTTACTGAGGGACACAGAATCGTTACTGAGGGACACAGAATTGTTACTCAGGGACACAGAATCGTTACTCAGGGACACAGAATTGTTACTCAGGGACAAAGAATCGTTACTCAGGGACACAGAATTGTTACTCAGGGACACAGAATTGTTACTCAGGGACACAGAATCGTTACCCAGGGACAGACACAGAATCGTTACTCAGGGACACAGAATTGTTACTCAGGGACACAGAATCGTTACTCAGGGACACAGAATCGTTACTCAGGGACACAGAATTGTTACTCAGGGACACAGAATCGTTACTCAGGGACAGACACAGAATCGTTACTCAGGGACACAGAATCGTTACTCAGGGACACAGAATCGTTACTCAGGGACACAGAATTGTTACTCAGGGACACAGAATCGTTACTCAGGGACACAGAATTGTTACTCAGGGACACAGAATCGTTACTCAGGGACACAGAATTGTTTCTCAGGGACACAGAATCGTTACTCAGGGACAGACACAGAATTGTTACTCAGGGACACAGAATTGTTACTCAGGGACACAGAATTGTTACTCAGGGACACAGAATCGTTACTCAGGGACACAGAATTGTTACTCAGGGACACAGAATTGTTACTCAGGGACACAGAATCCTTACTCAGGGACACAGAATTGTTACTGAGGGACACAGAATTGTTACTGAGGGACACAGAATCGTTACTCAGGGACACAGATTCGTTACTCAGGGACACAGAATTGTTACTCAGGGACACAGAATCGTTACTCAGGGACACAGAATTGTTACTCAGGGACACAGAATCGTTACTCAGGGACACAGAATTGTTTCTCAGGGACACAGAATCGTTACTCAGGGACAGACACAGAATTGTTACTCAGGGACACAGAATTGTTACTCAGGGACACAGAATTGTTACTCAGGGACACAGAATCGTTACTCAGGGACACAGAATCGTTACTCAGGGACACAGAATCGTTACTCAGGGACACAGAATTGTTACTCAGGGACACAGAATCCTTACTCAGGGACACAGAATTGTTACTCAGGGACACAGAATTGTTACTGAGGGACACAGAATTGTTACTGAGGGACACAGAATCGTTACTCAGGGACACAGATTCGTTACTCAGGGACACAGAATCGTTACTCAGGGACACAGAATCGTTACTCAGGGACACAGAATTGTTACTGAGGGACACAGAATCGTTACTCAGGGACACAGAATCGTTACTCAGGGACACAGAATTGTTACTCAGGGACACAGAATCGTTACTTTCTGCTTCACAACCACTATTGTACGTTCAAAGAGTTAAATCCTGTTTTATGTTTGGGGTGCTTATTGAATTAAAGAGTATGTCAGACAACACGCAGAGGAGTGGCAGAGGAGGCAATGTTTCAGGAGCGAGCAGACCTGGCAGCAGAGGAAGGGGTCGAGGCAGCACTAGTCGCAGCCAGAGGCCAGTGCTCCCGGTGTCATCCAGCGGTCGTGTCTCCACCGACAACCCTGCCGTCATCGATTGGTTGACTCGGTCGTCTTCCTCTTCCCAGGTCACCTCTGACACCTACAGCCAACGGTCGGTGGGTACGTCAGACACAACCGTTAGTTGGCATGGCCCGGGAGCAAGCCCACTGAAATCACGTATCCTCTACCTGCCCCTGTCCTTTGGTGTTCCCTCACCAAGCGAAGTATCGCATGCTGTGGGCTCAGCCCCACTGTACAGTGAGGAAGAGCTAACAGAGGGCGGTCAGGAACGGGGGGAGACATCCGCCTCTTCAGCAGCCAGGCGAAGAAGTACTGGCGAGGAGAGTGGCTCGGTAGCCGGTCTAGAGACAGGTCTGTCTCCTGACCCACACGCAGCCGAGGGGGCTAGTAGTGACGCGGAGACCCTAATTGATGATGATGAGGCTGATCGCACTTGGCAGCCTCGTCGTCATCAGGCTATTGCTTCCGCATCATCAGGAGAAGAGGGTGCCAGCTTGCCAGCGAGCAAAACAGTCGGTGGGTTGCCCAGGAGGCAGCAGGGTCGCAGCAGTGTCAGTGGAGCCAAACAGCCACGGAGTAGAGCACCAGCTCCACTGCAGCCTACCACCACGGCCAGTAGTGGTGCCGGTGTGCACGGAGGAAGTAGCAGTCAGCCAGTGAGGAGTAGCGGGGGCAAAGTTTCCTACTTGGCGGTGTGGCAATTTTTCGTCAAGCCGCCCGAGGAAGTAAACGTAGCCGTATGTCGACTATGTGGCCAGAAAGTCAAGCGTGGCCAGGGGGCCAATGTTGGGACTACAGCGTTGCGTCAGCATATGCAGCGTCGCCATTCGGTGCCCTGGGAAAACCGTGATAAAGATACGGCGGTTCTGCCTGCCCCAGCCCCCGCTCCATCACCCGCTCCGTTACTTGCTCCGTCACCCGACGTCAATCGCACTCTATCAGCCAGTCAAGGCTCCAACACCTCTGCTGAGGGGAGTTGTCGCTCATTGGCATCTTCCACTCGTTCAGATGCTCCTTCTCCTGCTACTCCTCTTCACGGATTCCGTCAGCAGTCTTTCTTGGAATCCGTTTCCAAGAGACAACAGTTTGCGAGCACGCACCCGACGGGTGCAGAAGCTGAACGTCCTCCTGTCCAAGTTGCTGGTGCTGCAGTCCCTCCCTTTCCAAGTGGTGGACTCAGCACCTTTCCGAGAAATGATGGCTTGTGCCGAGCCGCGGTGGAGAGTGCCAAGCCGGCATTTCTTCGCCAAAAAGGCAGTGCCAGCCCTGCATTCACATGTAGAAGAGATGGTGGGCCAGTCTTTGAGCATGTCGGTCTCTGCCAAAGTGCACGGCAGCGCCGACGTGTGGAGCTGTAACTACGGTCAGGGACAGTACATGTCATTTACGGCCCACTGGGTGAACGTGGTGCCGGCACAGCCGCACCAGCAACTTGGACAGGTCACGCCGCTTTTGCCTCCACGTTTGCACGTCCTTGGTCCAGCAAAGATGTCCGCCTCTACCACCTCTTCTTCCGCCGTGTCCTCAGCCGCCACCCCCGTGCCAAGTCCCATTACCCGACCGGCATATCACATGTGCAGGGCGCAACGGTGTCATGCTGTGCTGCACCTGGTATGCCTTGGCGAACGTAGTCACACAGGGGAGGAACTTCTGAGTGTAATGAACAGAGAAATCGACAGATGGCTGTCTCCGCGCAAACTGAAAATCGGAACCATGTTGACCGACAACGGAAAGAACATGGTGTCTGCTCTGCGTCAAGGAAGGTTGTGCCATGCGCCATGCATGGCTCACGTGTTCAATCTGGTTGTCAAGCGGTTCCTAAAATCCACCATCCCACTGCAAGACATCCTTAAAATGTCACGTAAACTTTGCATGCATTTCAGCCATTCCTACACCGCAAAGCACACCCTCCTTGAGCTGCAGCGGCAGAACGGAATTCCACAGCATCGCCTGATCTGCGACGTTGCAACAAGGTGGAATTCAACCCTACATATGTTAGACCGCCTTTACGAACAGCGAAAGGCCATCACCGATTTCCTGATGTTACAAGCGGATAAAGGTACTCCCCTGTGTAACTTAGATGTCAGCCATTGGCAGCTCATGCGTGACACCTGCCGCTTGCTCAGGCCCTTTGAGGAGGCCACGCTATTCGTGAGTCGGCAGGACTATGGGATGAACGACGTCATTCCTCTGTTGCACGTCCTGGAACAAATGCTGTTAACAATGGCTGGTCAGGGTGCGGTAGACGTGGCGCACAGATCTCAACGCCACATGACCCCTGTGGGGGCAGGACAGGAAGAAGAGGAGGAGGTAGAGGAGGACATTGGTGCTCAGGAATTATTGAGTGAAATGGGTGGTTTTTCCACTCAGCGGACAGGAGTGGAGGAGCAGGAGCATCTGGTAGAGGAGGAGGAGGAGACAGAGGACCCAGACGCACCGTGGCAGTATGCTGTGGAGATGGAGGCAGGGAGTCCCTCGCATTCCTTGGCACAAATGGCCCATAGCATGCTCGGTTGCTTGCGTAGCGACCGCCGAATAATAACCATCAGACAGAGGGATGACTTTTGGCTGTCCACCTTGTTGGACCCTCGCTACCGTTCAAAAATGGTGGCCTTTTTCACACCTGCTGAGAGGGAGGCCAAAATAAAGTACTATAAAAACCACCTATGTAGTCAGTTGGTCTCTGCCTTTCTGCGCCAACCTCCATCCTCAGACACTGTGGGCCCTGTGCGCTCGCGTTCCGCTGCCATGGCAGCAGGGGAGGGGTGGGGTGGTAGGAGCAGTGGCAGCTCCACCAGCAGCGGCTGCCTCAGTCTGCAGTCGATGATGAGTAGCTTTCTTCACCAGCGCAGTGAGGAAACTACTAACCAGCCGCAGCAGCAGCAGCATCAGGTGGACCTGGAGCAGAACCTCAAACAACAGGCTCGGGCCTACTTGGACAGCACCCTGCCAACCGAGGTAGACAATCCCCTTGACTACTGGGCAACAAAACTTGACCTTTGGCCCCAACTAGCTGAATTTGCCCTTGAAAGGCTGTCATGCCCGGCCAGTAGCGTGGCATCGGAGCGCGTGTTTAGTGCGGCAGGAGGTATTGTAACTCCGCGGAGGACACGACTGTCCACCCAAAGTGTGGAGAGACTCACGTTTGTGAAAATGAATCAGGCGTGGATTAGTCTGGATTTCAAACCACCAGTTCCTGACACAACTGACTAAATCCGTCATGAATCATGCCCCAAACATGTTATTATTTTTAACATAGGCCTCTGTATGGCCTTCAATTTAAGCTGCTTATGCTTCGCCACTCTGCCATGGGCCCCTGTACCGCCTCCTCTTGCTGCTGCCAGGTCCAGAGTGTGTCATGGGTCCCTGTATGGCCTCCCATTGCTGCTGACTTCATCGCCAGACTCTGCCATGTGCCACTTTCAGGTCTCCTTACACTGTTGGTGGGTTCCATTTTGTGATAGGGTGCTGTATGGCCTTCCATTGCTGCTGCCTCCACCGCCACCCTGCGCCATGTGCCTCTGTCGTCTGCTCACGCTGCTGACGGCTTCCGCTTTTTAACCGAGGCCTGTGTTTGGCTTCCGAATACTGCTGCATCCACCGCCACCCTGCGCCATGTGTCTCTGTCGTCTGCTCACGCTGCTGACGGCTTCCGCTTTTTAACCTAGGCCTGTGTATGGCTTCAGAATAATGCTGCCTACACCGCCACCCTGCGCCATGTGCCTCTGTCGTCTGCTCACGCTGCTGCCACGTCCATACTGATTCATGGCCCCCTGTACCGGCTCCTCATGAACGTGGTTCAGCGGGTTTGCATCACTTAACGGCAAATCGTTGACAAACGCTGGGACGTTCAGTGTTGTGCGCATTAAGCTAGACACCAAAGGGCAGCACAGACCTGTTATTACTCGCTCAAGCATGGCTGAACAAAACCAGTCTCTACCACAAATTGGACCCAGACCTGCCCAGGGTCTCGTAAGTAGATTGCACGGAGGAGTAGAGTTCGTTATTGGAATTAACTGTGAGGGACTTTTAAACCTAGGCCTGTGTATGGCCTTCAATTGAAGCTGCTTCTGCTCCGCCACTCTGCCATTGGACTCTTGATAGTCGACGAATCAGCCGAATCGAATTTTTGAATAATTCGCTCATCTCTATTACTGTGTGTTCCTATTCACTCCTACTATAATAGTTGGTGTCATTTTGGGTGACTGGAAATACACATTATTAATTCAAAGTACCCCTTCTTTTTTTCTTTAATGCTGTATTAGGAATGGTCTACTCTTTTGGGTGAGCAAAGAAGCATTTATTTACTGTATCTCAGATTAAACATTGTAATGTATCTATACATTTGGGACTGTTCTATTTGCTTACATCCTGTATCAGGCCTTTATTTCCCCATAGACTTCAATGCAATTCATGACAAAATTCAGATTTTCTGAACTTCTAATATGATTTGCTGAACTTCAGGTGAATTGAACCTGGATGGATTCACTCATTATCACAGCAGGAGGATGACAGTGTATTCCAAGAGTGTCAAGACCATGAAATTCCTGTGCCACATCCCTCCAAGTCTACAAGAGGAAAATGGAAGCCAATTGAACCCTCTGGCTTAATGGTAGCGCTGATATTGATAGTGAAAAGTGGAAATTAGAAATAATCTCTTAAAGTGGTAGTAAGCTCCTCATTTTGATTTTTACCTACAGGTAAGTATATAATAAAGCTTACCTGTAGGTTAAATGAACATCTCCTAAATGTGCACTGTTTAGGATGTATTCACTTGTTTGGAAGCCGGTGATGTCACCAGCACGACTGCCTTGCACATGGGGGAGTGACATCCTTGCGGCTACAGCCCCTGAACATGAAGGAAGGCTGAGTGAAGATGGAAACCTGTGCAGCAGTGACAGTGCACCACTGGAGGGCTTTGTTTCAAGGTAAGTCTCTCATATTGTGCTATTATGCAATGCATGTTAGCACATTATACCTTTACCTTGCAGGCAGGGCCGGTGCTAGACTATTTTGCGCCCTAGGCAAGACCAACTCCTTGCACCCCCACCCCCCAAAAAAATAAAACTTACATTTTTAAATAGAATAAAGCGCAACCATTTAATACTGCCTTTTCCAGTCCTTGCCATCTATCTCCATCCCAGGTGTCCCGACTCCGGTTGTAGGGTAGGAGGTGATCTCAGAGACGGTGCAGAGTGGAGTTGATATGTACAATTAGTTTTATTCCGAATTCGGATGAATTTCTCATTATTCAGACACTGGGATGTCTCTGAATTTCTTAATTACAATAGTAACGGATCCAAAATAATGCCCTCCCTCTTAGATTGTAAGCTCTAATGAGCAGGGCCCGCTGAATCCTCCTGTATTAATTTGTATTGTAATTGTACTGTCTGCCCTTATGTTTTAAAGCGCAGTGTAAACTGTTGCCACTATATAAATCCTGTATAATAATAACAACTAAACAAAACTTGGACGAAATTCGAATTAAAAAAGAATAGAACATAAAACAATAGAATAAAATAGATTAGAATAGAAGAGAATAGACTAGAAAAAAAATTATAGAATATAACGGTCTTACAAAATTTGAATAGAATACATTCAAATAGAATAGATTAGAATAGAACATAAAACAATAGAATAAAATATAAAGAATATAATTGTCTTCCGAAATTCAAATTTTAAATAAAATAAATTCAAATTCGAATAGATTGGAATAGAAAAGAATAGACTAGAAAATAGAATAGAACAAACAATAGAAGAGAATAAAATAGAATATAACTGTCTTTGGAAATTCAAATTTCAAATAGAATAAATTCAAATAGAATAGAAAAGAATTCAAAAGAAAAAATAGAATAGAACAGAATAAAATAGAATGTAACCATCTTCTGAAATTCAAATAGAATAAATTAGAATTTGGACAAATCGAATTTGAATTCAGTAGAATGGAATTCAAATAGAATTAAAAAATTAAATTAATACTGAAAACAAATTTAACAAAATTAAATTATTTAAATCAAATCAAAACTAAACAAAACATTTTTTTTGGTTCTGCAATTGTCTAGAGTGGAGCCGGGCTCTGGGGTACTGGTGATGCTGCTGGGGCTACTACAGGGGGCTCTGGAGAGTAAGGAGTCAGCCCCGGAGCAGCAGAGGTTGGGCTGGGAGGAGGAGAAGACCCAGTTAAGCACTTGTTTCCTCCACAGATCCTGCTTCAGTGGATGAGGCGGGCACCACCTCCTCCATGCTGGGTCCAACCTGCAAGGACTTCCATTACCCACCAGTACAGCAGGGACCCCTCCTTGCAGCCCACCCAGGACTGCAAAGTGTGGGCAGGGGGTAGTTATGTACAGTGAGGAACAGAAGTATTTGAACACCCTGTGATTTTGCAAGTTCTCCCACTTAGAAATCATGGAGGGGTCTGAAATTCACATTGTAGGTGCATTTCCACTCTGAGAGACAGAATTAAAAAAAAAAATCAGGAAATCACATTGTATGATTTTTAAAGAATGTATTTGTCTTGCACTGCTGAACATAAGTATTTGAACACCTGAGAAAATCAGTGTTAATATTTGGTATAGAAGCCTTTGTTTGCTATTACAGAGGTCAAACGTTTCCTGTAGTTCTTGACCAGGTTTGTACACACTGCAACAGGGATTTTGGCCCACTCCTCCACACAGATCTCCTCTACAGTTGCAAGAAAAAGTATGTGAACCCCTTGGGATTACGTGGAGTTTTGCATGAACTGGGCATAAAATGTGCTCTGAATGTCATCTAAGTCACAACAATAGAAGAACACAGTCTGCTGAACATAATACTACACAAACATTAGATGTTGCCATGGTTTAATTGCACATAACATGTAAACATTCACAGTGCAGGGAGGAAAACGCATGTGAGGTCCTAGCTTAATGACTTCTCCCAGAGCTAATTGGAGCCAGGAGTGAGCCAACCTTGACTCCAATCAGTGTGATGATATTGGATGTGTTGCTGACAGCTGTCCTGACCTTAAAAAACACACACCTGTTTTGGGTTTACTGGTTTCAAGAAGCACTGCCTGATGTGAACCATGCCTCGCAGAAAAGAGTTCTCAGAAGACCTACGATCAAGAATTGTTGACTTGCATGAAGCTGGAAAGGGTTACAAAAGTATCTCCAAAAGCCTTGATGTTCATGTGTCCACGGTAAGACAGACTGTCTACAAATGGAGAAAGTTTAGCACTGTTGCAACTCTCCCTAGGCGCGGTCGTCCTGTAAAAATTACTGCAAGAGCACAGCGCAGAATGCTGCATGAGGTAAAGAAGAATCCCAGAGTGTCAGCCAAAGACCTACAGAAATCTCTGGCACATGCTAACATTTTTGTTGACACATCTACAATAAGGAAAACATTAAACAAGAATGGAGTACATGGGAGGACACCACGGAGGAAGCCATTGCTGTCCAAAAAGAATATTGCAGCACGTTTGAAGTTTGTAAAAGAGCACCTGGATGTTCCACAGCACTACTGGCAAAATATACTGTGGACAGATGAAACCAAGATTGAGTTGTTTGGGAAGAACACACAACACTATGTGAGGAGAAAAAAAGGCACAGCAGACCAACATCAAAACCTCATCCCCACTGTAAAACATGGCGGAGGGAGTATCATGGTTTGGGGCTGCTTTGCCCCAATTCCAGAGTTTATCAAGACATTTTGCAGGAAAACGTACGACCATCTGTCCGCCAACTGAAGCTCCGCAGAGGATGGGTGATGCAACAGGACAATGACCCAAAGCATACAAGTAATTCAACAAAACAATGGCTGCAACAGCATGGAATACGCCTTCTGGAGTGGCCCAGTCAGAGCCCTGACCTCAACCCAATTGAAATGCTGTGGCATGACCTTAAGAGAGTGATTCACACCAGACATCCCAAGAATATTGCTACACTGAAAGAGTTTTGTGAAGAGGAGTGGTCCAAAATTACTCCAGATCGTTGAGCAGGTCTGATCTGCAACTACAGGAAATGTTTGTTTGAGGTTATTGCTGCCAAAGGAGGGTCAACCAGTTATTAGGTCCAAAGGTTCACATACTTTTTCCTCCCTGCACTGTGAATGTTTACATGTTATGTGCAATTAAACCATGGCAACATCTAATGTTTGTGTAGTATTATGTTCAGTAGACTGTGTTCTTCTATTGTTGTGACTTAGATGACGTTCAGAGCACATTTTATGCCCAGTTCATGCAAAACTCCACGTAATCCCAAAGGGTTCACATACTTTTTCTTGCAACTGTAGATCTGTCAGGTTTCGGGGCTGTCGCTGAGCAACACGGAGTTTCAGCTCCCTCCAAAGATGTTCTATTGGATTTAGGTCTGGAGACTAGCTAGGCCACTCCAGATCCTTGATATGCTTCTTACAGAGCCACTCCTTGGTTATCCTGGCTGTGTGCTTCGGGTCGTTGTCATGTTGGAAGACCCAGCCACGACCCATCTTTAATGCTCTGACTGAGGGAAGGAGGTTGTTGCTCAAAACCTCACAATAAATGGCCCCATTCATCCTCTCCTTAATACAGTGCAGTCGTCCTGTCCCCTTTGCAGAAAAGCACCCCCAAAGCATGATGTTACCACCCCCATGCTTCACAGTAGGGATGGTGTTCTTGGGATGCAACTCATCCTCTTTTTCCTCCAAACACGACAAGTGAAGTTTATACCAAAAAGTTCTACTTTGGTCTCATCTAACCACATGACTTTCTCCCATGCCTCCTCTGGATCATCCAGATGGTCATTGGCAAACTTCAGACAGGCCTGGACATGTGATGACTTGAGCAGGGGAACCTTCCGTGCAATGCATGATTTGAAACCATGATGGCGTAGTGTTCTACCGACAGTGACCTTTGAAACTGTGGTCCCAGCTCTATTCATGTCATTGACCAGCTCCTCCCTTGTAGTTCTGGGCTGATGCCTCACCTTTCTTATCATCAGTGATACCCCATGAGGTGAGATCTTCTATGGAGCCCCAGTCCGAGTGAGACTGACAGTCGTCTTTAGCCTCTTCCATTTTCTAACAATTGCTCCAACAGTTGATCTATTTTCACCAAGCTGCTTGGCAATTGCCCTGTAGCCCTTTCCAGCCTTGTGGAGGTCCACAATTTTGTCTCTGGAGTCTTTTGACAGCTCTTTAGTCTTGCCCATGGTAGTAGTGACTTTGGGGTGTACAGGTGTCTTTAAAGAGCTCAGACAGGTGCTACTAAGTTAGATTAATGAGTGGAGTAGAGGTGGACTTTTTAAAGGCACAGTAACAGGTCTTTTAGAGACAGAATTCTTGCTGTTTCTTAGGTGTTCAAATACTTATGTTCAGCAGGGCAAGACAAATAAATTCTTTAAAAATCATACAATGTGATTTCCTGAATTTTTTTTTTAAATTCTGTCTCTCAGAGTGGGAATGCACCTACATTGTGAATTTCAGACTCCTCCATGATTTCTAAGTGGGAGAACTTGCAAAATCACAGGGTGTTCAAATAATTCTGTTCCTCACTGTAAGACTTACACTATAGCACTACCAGCCTGTGAACAGCAAATAAAAATAATCACTTTCTGAAAAGGGGTCTAGTGACCTTGTAAGGTGGATCAGAGGCAGGGATACCTCTATCATAGGAAGGGACACCCCTGGGTGCAGGTAGCATGCACCCTTCTCCCACCCTGTCCATGCTGGAAGTGCTCCTGTCCCTGGTCACAGCTGGGTGCTGTCAGCATATGACCTGTCAGACCCAGAAAATAGATCAGTAGGTTGTTTACCATGAGCATAACCTATTCAGGGGGAGCAGAACAGTCAGCATGCACCATAGAGTCTCACCAAGGTCCCAGCTCTCTCTATTGATCTAAGCACAGGTAGTGCACACTGACAGCTCACTTTGCATCGCTCTGCTCTGTGTGTGCAGAAGCGGGGCTTGGGGGGCATGGCCCAAGAACTTGACTGGCTGACAGCTCCCCACCACCTCCGCTGTCACTCAGGGATGGGAATGGTGACAACAGCTGGGCGCGATAGGGACAGGCTGAGCACATGTGTGTGTACAGGGTACAGTGCTGTGGCTCCAGGGCAGCACTGTGGCCAGAGGCAGCTGACAAAGGGACAAAGAGGCAGCGTAGAGAAGGTACACAGGGGACCGGGGGTGGAGGAGGGAGCCAGAGCAACCAGGGAGTGGGAGGGATGGGGGACACCAGTGGCCGTGGCTGTGCCCTAAGTGGCAGTGCACTCTAGGCTGCTGCCTTGTTTGCCTAGTGACAGCGCCAGCCCTGCTTGGTTCAAAGTTTACTATTGCTCTAAAGGATAAGTTCACCTTTGGTAACATGTTATATTCGGATGTTACCAAAGAACACCTGCCTGCCCCCCGCCGTGACCACGTGCCAGTGAACTTTTTCCTATACGCACTGTCACAGATTAAAAAAGAATGGCTGCGTAGGGCTCTGCCCACATGGCCACATCATTCATTCACCGAGTTCTGTGAAACAATGTACTACAACTACCATCTGCCATTGCAGCAGACAGCTTGTGCTTCTTAATGGACTGCGAGGGAGCTGCGGAGCACTCTCATAGTTCATTGATCTTCCTGCTCTCCATTAGCTGTCTGCCTATTTGGGAGGTATGAGCAGACAGCTATTCCGAGATTCTGCAGGAGTAGCACAGCTATGGGTCTGAACAAGCAGTCCTGTCCAAAGCAGCACATTGCAAGAGAAAGGGTGAGTACCTCTACACCCCCAGGGACTATAAGGGAGAAAGCTGCCAGATGCAATATCCAGCATGCTTTCATAGGGACAGTGTCACAGCTAAACCTAATCCCTTGCTCTGAGACACTTTTCCAAAGCAGCCAGGTGGGCTGGTATTTCCTCACAAAGTTTTGGGACATCATGAGAGTTCACACAAGGGGACCTAGTACTCCTTAAAACAACATTGCTACTGATACTTAAAGGGACTGATACCACTCCAGTTGGAGTAACATCCAGGATCCAATTTCCTTGTACATAAACGCAGGAAGTAGGTTCTCAAACCGCTTTCTAGTCACGTTGGGCATCTCATAACCCCTAATCCCTATCCAAGTTGTTTGTCCTAAATAAAACAACAAAAACAAGCCCTTGGACTGGTCTCTTGACTATGTGTGTTTGCCAAAAATTTGTGTAGCGTGGCTGTGCAGGAAATAGAGAAACCCAAAATCCAGGGACTCCTTAGAGGCTAGCACTACATTAGCTTGATTGTGTTAGGCACAAATGCAATAACATCCCTAAGATTTTTAAAAATATAGTCAGATATATAGAAATATTTATTATGTTTAATACCCAGAGTTAAATCTAGCAATACACCCAAAAATTTCTGCAAGTTGAATAAAAGACATCTAATAGATTTCCCCATCCATGTTAAATGGTGTGAATGGATGAATTTCCCAGCTGTCAGGATACCTGACTAGTACCTGCATCTGATTGGACTAAAGTCTGTACCTGCATCTGATTGGATGCAGGTGCTGTTCAGCTGACAGTTTTCTGCCCAGCTCCTTGATTTTCTTGCCAAAAGAATGTCAGGCAGGGTAGTGCTGACAGGGCTCATTAGAAGTATTGGGTTCATTAGGAACCGGACAAAATTCTAAGTCCTACACTGGCGGTCACATCCTCTTACTAGGATGGAGGACGGACAGGAGATGGACATAGCTTTCTCGTAAATTTGGCCTTGACCATGTACATGACATACCTGGTCTAGGCCTTGTTGAAGAGAGAGCCATCCTACACCTCCTGTCCCGTTTCCCCTGCAGTTGGTGATGGGGTATACAGTAACAGGGCACAGAGTAGCATGTGTGCCTCAAGGAGATCCTGGCCAGAAGATGCATAGAATCAGGAACCAGAGCGGAGTCGGAGCCAGGCCAAGGTCCGTATCGGGTGAGCAGAGAAGGTACCGGAGCAGCAAGCAGAAGACAGGGTAGGGTCACAAGCCGGAATCAGCAACAAGGTATCAGGAACAAGCAGAGTCAAACAGAGTCAGCTCCTACTGCCCGATTCTGTGCTTGTTTCTGTGTTCTGACCCACTCTGCCATTCACTGTTCACCAGTGCTGAAGGGTCAAATTATTAAAGGTTATACCTTATTTTGCTTAACAGCAAAGTTTTCACTTTTGCTATATTGCCAGATGCAGTTCTGTACTGGCTGAATAACATGGCTAAATCCCCACCCATGGAATGTGGATATTTACAGTAAGATTTGTCCATTATTTCCATTCTGACTTTATTGTATCAGTAGGACCTATAATTGTCAAGAAAATGTTCAAACTGTGAAAGCTGTTAATGGATAAGTATTTACAAACACCTCTAAGAACACATTGGACCCCTACCAAGCTTGCTGTTCAGCACTTATCTTGCGCACACATCACCCAGCAGGATCTTGTCTCCAGAAGAGTCTGAGGGGATGCAGTGCACAATTAATGATCCCATCACTAATTACCTGTGAAACTAGGGGGGGGCTGCTTACACATAAGCACAGTTTCCTGACCTTTATTCAAGCGTCCACAGTTATTATACACTCATAATGACCCCTTATTTACCAAAATGTAACCTGGTATGTGTAACCCATCAATGGACCTCTTGTATACAACCAGAAACTGCTTTTTACTTGTAATCGTACATAGAAGTTTCAGGAAAAAACAAAAAAACAGCCATCATTAGATTTCCCTAATCAAAAAGAGTCTGTCCACTCAAGACTCACACCTGCCACAGCTGTTACATGAAGGTCCCAAATTTCTATTTATTTATTTTTACTATAAAGATTTCTAAAGAACGTATGGTAACGGCCTAATGTGATCCAGTTGTAGCATTGAAATTAAAACCAAGAAACAAAGCAAAACCCTATGGTATGAAGATCTTGAGACCTCAAGATATATATTAAAATAAGTGGATGAGTCAGCTAAATAAAATTTGCCAGTAATTGCTGTTTCACACAGGCATTGAAAATAAGAGTTTTTACTAGGGATGGACTGATATTGTTTTTTTTTTTATAAGGGAGTAAGCCTAGGTTCACACTAATAGGGTGCAGTAATTCCCATGTGATTCGCACAGGAACTGCACTGCATTCCTGTACAAATCACCTGCGATTTGTATGTGGTGCGATAAGAGCCATACATTTTGTATTTGCAACGGACCTGCACCAAAAACGTGCAGGAACATTTTTTGGTCCGCTCTAGAATCTGATCGCATAGGTATTCACATCTATGCAATTAAATTTTGCACATTGCACCACGTTTTGTGGACCGATGTTGGGGTGTTAACATACGTACATTGGTTCATATGAACGGCGTGCGATTGTGATGCGGTGCGGAATTCGCACTGAAAACGCTGCAAATCAGTGTGAAGCAGAGCTAAGAGTACCAATACTTGTGCTCAAGTGCTCGCCGATACCAATGCCATTGTGGTACAATTTTAGCCCATACAAAATGAATATGCTCAAATCGCACAGCAAAAAATCGTATGTGATTTGAACAGGAATGCAGTGCAATTCCTGTTCAAATCACATGTGGTTTCCCTGTGGGTGTGGTTTGAGCCATACTATCAGGAAAAAATGCTTAGTATCGGCACCAGGGGTGGACTGAAAACTCATGGGGGCCCCGAGCAATAGGGGATCATGGGGCCCCTATGTCCTTGCCCACACTCAAACCACACCCAAAAAAGCCTATTAAAAGGTACCAGGGGCATTTCATGGGGCTCCCTACTGACCCCGGGCCCTCGGGCAGTGCCCGAGTTCCCAAATGGTCAGTCCGCCCTGATCGGCACCAATCCCCATACCAGTATTGATACAACCCTAGTTTTTACCACCTCCTGACCTCCTATCAACGTCACTCAAAACTGATAAAATAGAAAGCAGATGGAGATGTACACACTGCTGGATTAGTGTTGCTTTGTATCACGCTGAAAAAACAATAATGCTGCCTGCATGCATTGATGCTTTGCAGCACTTCACCTTCGTTCACTTCTATTAAAACACACCAAAAGAACACCGGAAAAGCACACAGAAACGTGCCCAATACATCTCAAGGGGCGTTTGAGGAGCATCACTTAACACAACCTGAACGCCTGTAGAGCACCGCCAAACATAATGTATTAATGCTATAGGTACGTTAATGTGTCTTAAATGCTGTTTTAGAATTCAATACCTTTGTGAAAGAGCCCTAACTGAAATATTACTTTTTGATGGACAGACTTTTTAGGGATTAAATATATATGCTGAAGATTCATTTTGGGCTTGTATACATTAGTGGCAGTGATTCATGTGCAGACACAAAGGCCTCCTCGTTCACACAGCAGCCAAGGCGCAGTAAAATCAGCCATGGTTTTACTGCTTTCACTTGACCACTCGCCTGAATAGTGGCGTGCAGTCCCTCATGGCTGTACAGATGACACAGCAGCTATGCTGTGCTTTAGAGCCATGGCAAAAATTAGACCGCACGTTGCTTTCAGTGGGTGCTACCCGCAACCACCGGCAATACATGAAATTGTGGCGTGGTCACCTCCATGAGTGCTATGACATCTTTCTGACAGAAAAATATGTGAGAATTGGCCTTCATGTTAAATTAAATCAAACCTATGCATAAATGTTTACACAAAGCTATGTTACCAGTCTTACTGGGTGGATATATGGAAAATAAAAGAATGGATAAATGAAGTTTCTCGAAGAAATGCTGCTGCAGTCTCCTTTCAGTGCTATTAAAGTGCTTGAAGAGGTAGTCATCATACTGCATACCTCCCAACGTTTTGAGAAGGGAACGAGGGACACCTAAAAGCAATAGTATGTAGACATATGACACACCCCTTGCCATGCCCCTTAAATGAGAATTATGCAAAAAAAAACAACAATTAGTTAAACCCACAAGTGCTTTTTTTTTTATTTTAACCACTACTAATCCTCTACACTGGCTTTTGAAGTTAACAAAAGCAGCAATTTAGAAATTTGATGTAAGGTTTAGCACTGGGAAACACTTTTTGAAATATTAAAAGTGCATTTTTATATACAACTATATAAATCTGACCAAAATGGGGTACAAATGAGGAGGAAAGAGGGACAGAGCGACTTTGTTCCAAATTAGGGACCAGGGACAGTTGGGAGCTATGATACTGACCTTCAACACACATTCTATAATTCAGTCCCTATGCCTTCAAACATGTGGCCAGTGATTTCGTTCCCTTTACTTCTTTTCCATGTTATAGGTATCAGAGAGAACAAGAATGTCTTTAAGTAGCAAAAATGGCCCCTGTGCGTTGGTACTTGCCCATTTGTTGCCCACGGGCTGTAACAACTGCCTGTTTCGTGCATATGTACTATTATAATTGCCCATTTTTTGCTTGTGTATTGTACTGATTGTCCATTTGTTTACCATATAACATAACAGTTCCCTGTTGTTGCCCACATATTGTCAGAATTGCCTGTTTGTTGCCTGCATAATTCTATCCACTTGTGGAGAGGCTGCAGGCATCATTCCGGTACAGTTTTTTGGGGGTTTTTTTTAGAGCAGATGGTTGGTGCTCTTGTCCAAGTAATCTGAGCAGCTAACTCCTGCCACCTTCAACCACTCTCTCAGGATCTCCAATCCCACTGGGAGACCCAAGCAACCAGTCGGCATAAGCTGAGATTGGGTTTGACTGGCTCTCCCTTATACTAAACCAGAAGCGATGACCTGACATCACTTCTGTTTAACATAAATCTTAAAAAGAGAGAAAAAAATTATAATGAATCTACACAGATGATAGCAAAGTCCATATAGAACTCCCATATAGATAAAGGTTGATGCAGGAGAAAAAAAAAAAAAGTTCCAATCCAGAAACCGTCAGCATCCATCCAAATAGATTGGCCTCTTACCTGAGCGTTTGACTGCCCAAAGGATAGTCAACATAGGCAATATGGTATATCCACTGATAAAGCAAGAGGTCCTCAATAGGAATCCCCTCCACAACAATCAAAGATGCTTCTCCACATTAAATAAACTTCTGAGTAGCAGAACCTTGTAATGATGGGCTCACATGTTTAGGTCCCAGCGTCCACTGCTCGCCTCATGACCCACTTTGTGGTACATTACACATGTGGGAGTGCCAATGTAATATAAACACGTTTTCCAGCTGCATCAGTGAGCTTTCTGTGTCTGTGAATGTTCTCCCTGCTTCCTATTGAGGACCTCTTGCTGTACCAGTGGATATACCATATTGCCTATTTTGACCGATCCTTTGGGCGGTGAAACGCTCTGGTAAGAGGCCAATCTATTTGGCTGGATGGTGATGGTTTCTGGATTGGAACTCTTTTTCATGCACCAACCTTTATCTATATGGAAGTACTATATGGACTTTGCTATCATCTATGTAGATTCATTATAATTTTTGTTTACTCTTTTTAAGATTTATGTATAATTTGTGCTGCAGTTTTTTTTACCTTTATGATTGTTGCCTTTGAATGTGCAATCTGCTATACTATTATTCTTTGTAGCTTAAATTCTGAGCGCAAGTTTTTATTTATATCAGTTCTGGTTTACTTGGGACTAAAACAATGCCATTTAAAAAAAAAACTGAAAGCATTCAAAAACAGCGATTTTAGTGTTTTGGGGTCCCAGATCCCTCCATAAACTGTACCTGTCACATATCTATTGCTGTCACAGGGGATGTTTACATTCCTTGTGACCTCAATAAAAGTTATAAAAAATTTTTTTAAAAATTAAAGCAACAGTGTAAATATTTAAAAATAATTTAATAATAATAGAAAAAAAATTGAGTGCCCCTTCCCCCTGTGCTTGCGCGCAAAGGAGAACACATGCAGCAGTTCCACATGTATGCAAACAGCAATCGTCCTACGCAGGTGAATTTCAAATCATGGGCAGTAATTTTAGCATCACACCTCCTCTGTAAATCTAAAATGGTAACCTGTAAAGGCTGGTTCACATATATGCAGCCGTGCGGGCCGTGTTTTGCGCAGGCATGAGAGCCCATTCATTTGAATGGACTCCCGTTTCCTGTGACACGCAGGGAAGAAATCCCTGCACTTCTTCTGAAAATGCAGCCCGCGCGGGAACCTCGGTTCCCAGTATGGTTGCATTTTCCAGTGCAGGCGGCGTGCCATTAGAACTAATGGCACCCGCCCGCAGGTCCGCATTCCTCTGCAGGTGGTGCGGCTGCACGGATTTTCATGCGGATCCACAGCCACACCACCTGCACATATGTGAACCTAGCCTTAAAGCATTGTTAATGAATAGTACAATTTACAACGCTTGCCGCCATTGAACGGGCATACTCAATTTTAAAGTGTGACATGTTTGCTATCTACTCAGCATAACATCTTTATATTTTACAAAAAAACGGTTATGTATTGTGTTTTTTGCACTAAAATTTAAAAAGTGTATTTTTTCCCCAAAAAACTGTGTTTGAAAAACTGCTGCGCAAATGCTGTGTGACATAAGAAAAATGCAAAACCCACAAATGTATTCTCTAGGTCCTTTTCTTTAAAAAAAAATATAATATTTGGGGGTTCTAAGACATTTCCTAGCAAAATAAATACTGATTTTGACATGTAAACAAATAGTGCCAGAAATGGCCTGGAACTGAAATGGCTATTAATGCCTATTTCATACCCATGTATTGTAACAAACTGCAGATTGCCCTTGTGTTGTCACATCTGCTTGTTTGTAGCCCACACAATTTTAACGTTCATGCCATTTTAATGCCCATTTTTTTGCCATTTTATGGGTCAGAATGGACTGTTTGCACCCTGTGCATTGTTTAACTCAGCAAGCTGTAAGCTGAATTGAGACTTGAAAATTCAGGTTCAGAATCACACAGGTGGAAGTCAATAGCCACACCAAAAGAACAGAAACTGAATTGTGGATTAAAATAATAAAAAAATATATAAAAGTTCACACATTTAGTAATAGTATAGTGTTTTCTATAACATCCACCTCTTTGCTAAAAATAAAAAGTATTACAGCATGAATCAATGGATGAGTGGAAACACAAGCATCTAGGTCCTAACCCAGAACAACTGAAGACAGGAGTCCTTAGACCAATATAATGATAGGCCCTATCAGTGCAGGAGATGCATATAATGTGTCATAAAACATCTATGACAGGGTACCCAGAAGAAGAATACAAGGGTCATAAGTAGCAGGTATCTTGCAGGAAGCATCTAACTGCAACTCCAAATGTGCCATTGCTGCAGGTTGGGACATGGCACACATACAGACTAGGCACCTGTCTCACACAACTACCCCTTGTTTTGTCAGTTTATGGTCAAAATTGCCCGTTTGCTCCCTGCACCATCGGTTGCCCATGTATTGTAACGATTGCCTGATTGTTGCCTACATAACGTCATGATTGCTAATTTGTTGCCTGTTATGACTGCCCATTTGTTGCTCACATGTTGTGATGACTGCTCATTTGTTGCCTTGTATTGTAAATGCCTGACTGTTGCTCAAATATTAAATTGAGGGTGCCAATAACTTTGTCCAGTCCATTTTTGGGCTTTTGCTTAGACTGTGTCAGATTATGACTTTCTTTCTGCACTGGGCGAAGTGTTGTATTATCTGACAGAAATGTAGGGGTGCCAATATTTTCGGCCATGACTGTACACTTATTATTATTTTTTTTTTTACCAAAGACATGTCGCAGAATACAATTTGGCCTAAATTTATGAAGAAATTAGATTTACATTTTTTTTTATTGGATATGTTTTATAGCAGAAAGTAACACTATACAAACAAAAAAAGCTATAATTTTGAAAAAAAAAACTAAGAAAAATTTAAAAACTCAGTGTTGATCAAATACCACCAAAAGAAAGTTAAAGTAGCACAGTGCTAAACAGCAAATGGCAAATGGTCATGAAGGGGGTAAAACCTTTTGGAGCTCAAGTGGTTATGTGAGAAACGTAGCAATTACTCATTGGTCACTTATGTATTGTAAGGTTTGCCTTAAATTGCCCCAGTATGCTGCAACTGCCTCTTTGTTGCTCACCTGTTGTAAAAATTGCTTACTCCTTGCTATGTATTGTTATAATTGCCATCTTTTTTTGCCTACATTTTGTATAGTCAGATATGTTTCTTTAGAAGACTAAATGTAATCCTCTCTAGGCCTTTCACTGTTAAACCACAGCACTATAATTCCCATGTTTTACCATTCTGAACTACTTGCACTGCTGTTAGACCCCAACATTCCCCAAGGCACGCTGTTCACTTATTGATTGCTAAGGGTGCCTTAGGGGTCATCACGGTGCTTGTGAAGACACATGGTAAAGTTTTCTTAATGCTGAATTCAACCCTATTTATTGCTGTGATGTGGTCAGGCTGCATATACCATACT
Source organism: Staurois parvus (assembly GCF_062004578.1). Classification (NCBI taxonomy): domain Eukaryota; kingdom Metazoa; phylum Chordata; class Amphibia; order Anura; family Ranidae; genus Staurois; species Staurois parvus. The sequence goes on from NW_028318307.1 coordinate 120,055, forward strand.
ATGTGACTTTTGTTTATTTTTTTACATTTCTATCAATTGAGTGCTGCAGGAATAGTCAAAATGACTTGTGATGTCAGCACATAGAGTCAGACCGCGATCTCCCCTGTAAGTGTTAGTCATCTGGCCTGCTGCATCTCTGCTATGTGCTGACGGCAAAATTTTTTTTTAAAGATAAAATAGTAAAAAAATATCCATGACTATATGTTACCCGACTGCATTGCATTTTCTAACACATGCAAACAGGTTTTGTATGGTTGTCTTTATTCTTCATATTTCAGTTACCAACTTTTAAAACAAAAAAAACTTGCATTTGCACTGCAATAAAATCCTGAGAGCATGTTGTTAAGTGATCCCACTGTGGTCTGTCTCTGCTTTTGTCCTGAAAATGCAAGCAGTACAACAAATTCCTATTAATATGGGTGTGAGTGATGCTAATAAATCCCCTGCGGGTTGCTACGTAATTAGGTTTGTTTTACTGTATGTTAGGAGATTGTCTCAGGTTTTGTAAGAGGGGGGGGGGGCAATGGTTAGGTTAAGCTGATAAATACTGATTGCCCCATTATGTCAGTAAACAGATAACAAATTACATGGGGAGTGGGGGAGGACCCCACACCAAGTATATATTGCAGAGCTCTGTTAGTTGTGTGTCCCATTGTGTATTGCCACCATGAATTTGCTTGGATCTCTTCTGCTGTTTATTTTGCCTTCTGTGGATTGCTACATCTGGGCCTGGATGTTGTCCATGCCTTATAACAATCCTGAAGATGCGGCTGGACTTGCAAGAAGCACTACCTCCAAAGTGACTACAGTAAGCAACTTTTCCTTCCTTTCCTATATATTTCCGTACCTTGAGGTAGAATATGTGGCATGTCCATCTTTGCTAGGAAAACTATCTTAATTTTTCTTTTTTTTTGGAATATCCTGAATGATTATGTGAAGCTTACATAGTGTGTATTGAGCCTTATGTTCTCATATCTGGTAAAAGCATACGTGTCCCAAGGACAGTAGCAGTCTTACTCATTGAAGAGTTGTTATTCTTGAGGGCTACTATTTATGTGCACCATTCATAATTCATCCAGTAAAGATCTAACTAAGTCTTTCTCAACCTTTTTTACCACAGAGGAACCCTTGGAATAATTTTCTGGTCTTGGGGAACCCCTAATAAAATTTAAATAATTGAGGTCAGAGGGAAGGACAACCTCTACAGTGGTGCTCAGAATGCCACCCTTACAGACAGCTGAAAAAATGATCATTGGTGTCATGCTGCTGGCTTTGCCAAGTGGCATTGGATTTATGGAACGCATTGGAATTATGCTGGTGCCATCAGTTGGAAGCCAGCTCCGCCACAGCTCAAGGAACCCCTAGGGTTCCACAGCACCCTAGTTGAGAATGGCTTGTCTAACTAAAGAAAAATTAATTCTGATTGATAAGGTTTATTTCCTTCAACAATTAGCACTTAAGATTGAGAACTCTTTATTGCATAAAGTCATACATAATGATCTCTTGGTTTAATCAGAATGATTGGCTGGTGGGCTATATTGTATTTACTTGTTTTTCCTTTTTCTTCTTAGATAAAGATAGCATTATGAATGTCTCTTTGTAAACAAGCTTGAACCCATGCATTAATATGCAAATATCTTCTCTTTAAATAAAATATTTCATTTAGATTCAGTTCATACTTTTTTTTTCCATTTTCAGAGACATAGACAATCAAAATTCAAACTGGAAAGTCAGTATTGGTATAGAATAGGGGGCTTTGACACTGCTCTGGGTCAGCAAATTTGCACTATAGTTATATGATATATCCCCCATCAGCCTTTAGCTGGCCATACAAGGTTGAAAGAAAAAAACAAAACAAAAATAAAAAAAAAACGAACAGGTACCTGTTAATATACACAAATTAGGTGGATGGAGAAATCCCCCCTGCCGGGATATTGTATTCTGACAGCAGCACCTACTGTTGTCAGAATACACTGATCAGCGGCTGCAGCTGACTGACAGTAGTGGCTGATCAACAGGAAAGTTCCCTACATGTCCCTTCCACAGAAGCCAGTTAGACAATCAGCTTCCTTTGAGCAGAGGAGTTCACATGCTGATTGAAATTTGGGCTGTCCTTTGCTAAGCCAGCTGTATTTTGATTACTATATGACTACCTTTAAGCCAGCCTTACATGTAGTGATAAACAGTCAAGCATAGATTTGATAGTGTCAAACAATCTTTTGGGGGGCAAATTTTTTTTTTCTGTCAAAAAAACAAAAAAAAACCCACAAAAAACAGACTGAATGTATCACAGTACTATTCATTCTTTTTCTAAGGAAATGAACGCTGTTCAGTTGGACTATGAAAGAACAGATGTTTTAATTTGGACTACTTGTTACATACAATTATAGTAATATTATGTGTAGACCAGCACTGTATTACATCAGGTTTACTTTAAGGTACATGCTTTGCAATATTTGGAAAAAAAAGAGTTAGAACAGAATAAGTTATTAAAGTATTTCATTATTATATTAAAAATATTTGCTCCTTTTTGAGCTTTTAAATATACCATTGAATGCATTTTGTTATATATGTTAGGTAAAAAAAAAAATGTGGATTCTACCAAAAAAGCTAGGGAACTGGTAATTTCTATTGCCTTCTACCTCTGCTAACGTATCAATTATCATTGTTCCCAGTTCTCACTGTGGACTACCGAACACCTCCCCAATATGTTATGACAACGTAGAGAGCTGGAGGTGTTCTGTAGTCCTAGCACCCTTGTTCTAGGGTGAAAAAGCTTCTCATCCATGAATACATTATTGGTTATTGTTATTGGTAGGTCACCAGGTAAAAACAAAGGTAAGAAATCCTGAAAAAGAAAACTAGTGTAGCCACCTCATCTAGAAGATGGCAAGTTGCAATACATTATATTTTTGTTCTTAGGTTTAATAGATTTAAACAGATAATCCTAAAGGAAAAATGTAATCATGATTTCCATTCGCCACTAAAATTGTCCGTAACTTTTAGGTAACATGTGATCATGATCGTGGTTGTGGGCGTGGCTTCTTTTGTGACCATCACTTTGGCCTATGTGTTGCACTACGCCATGAAGGCCAGTACTGCAGGAAGGATTCCCAGTGTATCCGAAGTCTGGGCTGCATGTATGGGCACTGCCAACGTATTATACCAGGAGGGAATGAAGGTAGGAGCAGTCACATTCTGTGTTATGAACTGTTGTACAAATATAGGTTATATATTTCATGATTACATAAGTGGTCAGTTTGTCAATACAAAGGGAATAGCAGGCACATAATGTTGCAATCCATGTAATGGTGAATAAATGGATAAAGTTCCAGTTAGGGCAAAGGCAATCCAGTAATCCCCAGGGCAGGCTGCGATGGAGTGGAAGAATAAGCAAAGAACACAGCGCCTCTAAGTGTAAACTGTATGACAATTTTAATAAAAAAGGTAAGTATAACAACTCACATCTTTGAACAGTAAACAGGCTCTTAGGGATGTGTATAGTACGTCTGTCGCCAGATGTTGGATCGCCACCATTACTAGTACAAAAAAAAAAATCCAGTATATATACCGCCATTTTTAAATGCTATAACTTTCACGTAAACCAATTAATTTATACATTTTGGGATTTTTTTTAGCAAACACATGTAGCAGAACACATTTTGGTGTGAATTTATGACACAATTTGATTTGATTTTTATTTACTGGACATGTTAAATAGCAAAAACTCAAAAATATTGGGTTTTTTTCTCAAAATTGTCAGGGTTTTTTTTTTATAGTGAAAAAAAAACTCACAGGCGATCAATACCACCAAAAGAAAGCTCAATTCATGGGAAAAAAAGGACATAAATTTAATTTGGCTGAAGCATTGCACGACTGTGCAATTGTCAGTTAAAACCGTAATGCAAAAAATGGCCTGGTCAGGAAGGGGGTAAATCTTCAGCAGGGCAAGTGGTTAATAATAGAAATCTACAAACCGTTATAGAAAATGACAGGCTTTTTATTCTTTGCAAACCTTTTTTTTCCTTTCCTCCCCATTTTTCTCCTGCTGGCCGTTTTCACTAGGGGCTGATAAATCCATCTCCCTTTACTTTCTGGAACTCTGCCTGGAATTCTGGGTGCCTACTGAAGCAAGTGACAGTTCACATCACCTGAGGGGGAAGGCACTGGTGATGTAGCCTTCCCACAGTGCTTCTCTGAGATCAGGACTACGTCACCAATACCTCACTCAACTGGGGAAAGGAAAAACAGTCACTCTAAGTAAAAAACCAAAAATGTTTGTTTAACTAATGAAAGTAAAAGGATTTCATATTGACATGTAGAGTTGAGCTGCATGCCAATGTGATTTTTGATGAAAAGTCCAATTTAAAGACACATTTCCATGGCGCTTACCATATTCATCATTTATGTATTCATACAGTTCTCTCTATTATTTTATTGTTAAAATTAGGATTTATAGAGTGCCAACAGTTTGCTCAGTGCTTTACAAAATGGACGGGTACAGTTACAACACATTGCAATATAAGAGGGATCAGATTCACCTCTTCTCAAGAGTGAAATTTAAGCAAATATGTTTGTATTCTTATGCCCTCTATAATAAAAGTTACATCTTACGCCAGGGTCCCGATGCCGCCAGGATAAGGATTGTTCACCATCTATGTGCTGCGCAAGACACCATGGAGAAATGATCTGCAAGCGCAAATTACCCGCTGGGAGTAAATGTTATGTTCCAGAAGGAGGTTTAGCATTTAGCATCAACCAATTATGCCCCTGTGAAGAAGGATTGGTCTGCAGCTCAACGCAGCCTCCACGAGAGTAAGTTACCATACTTTATATAATTAGGCATTTTATCATTCGCATTTACTCTCGGTTTACACCTATGTTTTCCTCAGCATTTTGCAGAAACGCAGTACAGTCCATTTAACATGATTTCCTATGGGACAGGTTCACATCTCCGCGTTTTCACCCGGTGCGTTTTTTGGAAAGGGTCAGGGACTTTTTGGAACGCAAAAAGTTTCATTTTTTGTTCTATAGACTTCAGTGGAAACTGCAGTAAAGCATGTAGTTGTTTGCATCTGCCTAGCAACAAGAAAAAAAAAAGAAAAATGAAAAAAAAACAAAAAACGCAAAATGCATAAAAAAAGCAGATGCAAAACGCAATGCAGAAACGGGTCAAACGCAACCTGCATAGGTGTGAACCTAGCCTAACACAGTGGTAAACACTGATGAGAAGTAATCTATTCATCCCTGGCATGTGCATGAATTGAATGAGGAATCAACAAATAGGAATGACCTACGTTTAGTATAATCTGTTTCTTGTGCCATACAGAAGCTGCCATCTTCAGTGACTCACAAGCAAAACAATTCATTGGGCCTTTCACACAGGGCTTACTACAGTGTACACCCCTGGGAAGCAGTACTATTGATGTCAATTGGGATGCAGAGGCTGCCTGGACACAGTTGCTGCTCCCAATCTGACAACTGTGCGGGTACATGGCCCCGACCGCAGGCAGCGTATGTTCTGGGCTGTGCACCCGCACAAATGTCAGATTGGGAGCATCTGCCATGTTTGTGCAGCCTCTGCATCCCAATTCACATGAATAGGACTGCCTACATGGGGATGCATGGAACACCTGTGCACCCCCCATGAGGGGAAGCACAAACCTTGCACGGGTGCATGCTGTAGTACGTCCATGTGAATGAGGCTTAAAATCGTAGGGTATCACTTGATCATTTGCCATGGACCATATCACTGCACCTGTTTTTTGGAGATCCTCACTGTCTCCCATTCATCAGTGAATTTTTATTGTTAAAATATTGTGCAATACTCTAAATGACCTCTAAAACTACAAAATACAAGATTGTTTGTTCTTCTCTCACTTTTCTAGTTAAGCCAATACACATTTCACGTCAAATAAACAATACGTGTCCTCCTGCATCATTAGCGGGTATAGACATTTTTACTGCAAAAATAACAACCTGGTGTACTACTAAAAACAAAATGTGTTGCGCTGCTGAAAGAAATGAGTACATATTACCATAGAACACCATCAAAGTGGCTCCGCATAAATATAATCAGCAGTGAATCCACATTTGTGTATACAGTCTATAACAGTTGCAAATAATAGTCCTAGAATTACTTCCACTCCCAAAATAGTTTCCATCATAATAGCCCTCCTACTGGTAAGTAAACCCACGCTTCCGATGCTGCAAGACTTCGAAATACTGCAATGGGCATCACTCCACTAATGATACCAGATGGACCCTGTCCTTTAGGGACTGACCTATTAGATAATAACAGGTCTATCAATGCTTCTCCCCTTTCCCTGTGGAAAGGGCAGTAGGAGCCAGGTGACGTTAGCCGGAAGACTGGCAGGACGCTGAGTATTAAAGTCCGGAGTCACTGTCTTTATGTTTTTTGTGACTGTTACTATTTTTTATGTGAGTGGAATTTTAAAAAAACTAGTTGGTGTTTTAGTGTACTGTGGGCAGCAGAGTGGCTTAGTGGTTAGCACTTCCGTCTAGTAGTACTAGGGTCTTCAGTTCAAAACCCAACCATAGAACTACCTGCCTGCAGTTTGCATGTTCTCCCTGTGCCTGCGTGGGTTTCCTCCAGGTACTCCAGTTTCCTCCCACACTCCAAAGACATGCTGATAAGTTAATTGGCTCCTGTCTAAATTGGTCCTAGCATGTTTATGTATGAATGTAAGTTAGGGACCTTAGATTGTACACCCCTTGGGGGTTAGGGACTGATGTGAATGTGCAATATATATGTGTACAGCACTGTGTAAATTGATGGCGCTATATAAGTACCTGTAATAATAATAATACTGTACTATGGTGGCTTCCATTGAGTTCACTCTACAAAATGACTGCAGTGAATCTTAAGATAGCCATCTGTGTGGGCATTGAAGGAGAGAGGTAAATCCGGGGCCACTGAGAGGCCTTCTTATCACCCCCATGGAAGGGAAGAGGCATTGATAGACCTGTCAGTATTGAATAGGTCAATCCCTAAAGGTGAGGGTCCATCTGGTATCACGATCGGGGTGATGCACACTGATGTATTTTGAAGCCTTGCAGCGCTGGAAAAGTGGCTTTACTTACCAGTAGGAGGACTTATGGTGGAATCAGTTTTGGGAGTGGAAGTCATTTTGGGACTATTATTTGCACAAAAGTGGATTCACTTATGATTATATTTATGTAGAGGAACTTTTATGGTGTTACATTTAATACATGTTAGGGCTCGGTTCACAGTCCTGCGACTTAGGATCCGACTTGTGAGACCCAAAGTTGCAGGACATGTGAAATGCCAGGTATCTCATGAGAGCAGTTCCAATTGACACTACTGAAGTCGCTGCGACTTCAGAAAAGGTTCCTGTACTGCTTTGGTACGGCTTCAGTGCCAGTGAGTGTAAAAGTTGTATTAAAGTCACCTCAAAATAGTATCAAAGTTGAACTTCAAAAATCGCTCGATTTTGGCATCAGTTAGCGTGAACTAAACCTTATATGATTTCTTTCAACAGTGCAACACATTTTTTGTTTTTAGTTTGCTGCAGCTGTACTTAGATTTTGATTCTTACATTAGCACAATGTTTTTTTGGCAGCACATGAATATCTTGGGTGTATATTCAGTTGGTGTACTAACACCTCTTCTCATGTTTATTCCCTCAGGAAGGAATTTGTTTACAGTCCTAGCTTAGACTGGAAGTGTGCTTCTCCTTCCCTGTGATGCCTCATTTCATGGCTCTTTCTTCAAGTATTGTAAATACCCTGTACATACAAATGATATAAATAAAGAGTTTTATTGTTTCACCCTGGCTTGCTATTCTCATTTAAAACATTCAGCCCTTGTTTTTTTTCCCCATTCAGTATAAGTATGTGAAGTGATTTACATGTAAAAAGACAATATGGAAAGTCATTTGAAGGTGTCTGTACATCACAAGACACAAGATGTGGATGTTTGACTACAGTAAGAGGCAGCTTGATAGTTAAAGCTGAAATAGACTTAAAAATTTGATAGAAATTAGAATTTTAATGTAGAAAAAAAAATACAAAGTTTCTACTAACAAAAAAACTGCTTATCACTTAGCAGTTTTTTTTTTGGACCATGCAGTGTACACTGTTGCGCATTCCCGGCATCCTACAGATGCCAGGAATGGAGAAGGTGGAGGAACAAAATAACTCCTGTGTGCATGCAGAAGAGTTACATCCTCAGAGGCCAATAGTCAAAGAAGATGACAGGAGACCCAGAAGAAGCGGAGGAAGAGAAGGAAGTGGAAGAGCAACAACCAACAGTATAGATATTGAGGGCATAGCTATTGGGCTCCTTTCACATAAGCGATCCAGTCAGATCTGCCTGTCAGTTTTTCAGGCAGACCTGATCAGAAGGTCCATGTATTTTTATGGACCAGCAAGTGTAAGCGGACGTGTCTGTATACATCTACCTACCTCCAATTCAATCTGTTTCTGTCATGCTTACCCCTAACACAAGTGGTCAGACACTATTTATGGCTTCTGTGTTCATCTATAGCAGCCCATAAGGAAAGCAGGTCTATAGGTACTGTGGGGTTGCCCCAAATACTTATACACAATGCTACAATGCCTGGCTGCCATGCTGGGGCAGGCATGAACTGAGCACAGCAAACAGGTCCTTGCGGCTGGCAGACAGGCAGAGTGGTTCAATGACAGTCCAGGGACAAGGCAGACAAGGTTCGGGATAGTCAGTGTCAGATCCGTAGTCAAAAGGCAGGCACAGTTCAGAGAGTATTCGATATCCGATCTGAGGTTGTCAGCAAGGGAATCCAAACAGCACAGCAGGACAGACAGACAAGGAGCTTGCAGCATGTTTTACAAATGCAATATTACAAGCATAAGACTGCAGACTTGGCTGGCTTAAACCAGGTTTGGTCTCCACCCAGAGACTGGCCACATCATTTCAGGGAAAGTGTATCACAGCCAAGACCAGGATGCTGGAATGAGACCAGCAGCTGTGCTGGATCAGGAGCACATGACAGTTCCTTTAAAAAACAATTTTTTAAAAAACAATGAGCCTGGGTTCACACTTGTGCGGTGCAGCATACAGTATCTCATGTGATTCACACAGCAACTACTCCACTTTCCTGTGCACATCGCATGTAAATTCTGTGCGGTGCTATTTGAGCCACACATTTTGTATGCCTCAAATCGCACTGCATCTGCACCAAAAAGGTGCAGGACCCTTTTTTTGGTCCACACTAGTATCAGATTGCATGGGTATTTACACCGATTCTGCACATCAAACCACGTTTTGCAGACCATTTTTGGGATGTTGTTATCCTAACATACAGTCAGGTCCATAAATATTGGGACATCGACACAATTCTAACATTTTTGGCTCTATACACCACCACAATAGATTTGAAATGAAACAAACAAGATGTTCTTTAACTGCAGACTGTCGGCTTTAATTTGAGTGTATTTACATCCAAATCAGGTGAACCGTGTAGGAATTACAACAGTTTGCATATGTGCCTCCCACTTGTTAAGGGATCAAAAGTAATGGGACAGAATAATAATCATAAATCAAACTTTCACTTTTTAATACTTGGTTGCAAATCCTTTGCAGTCAATTACAGCCTGAAGTCTGGAACGCATAGACATCAACAGACGCTGGGTTTCATCCCTGGTGATGCTCTGGCAGGCGTCTACTGCAACTGTCTTCAGTTTCTGCTTGTTCTTGGGGCATTTTCCCTTCAGTTTTGTCTTCAGCAAGTGAAATGCATGCTCAATTGGATTCAGGTCAGGTGATTGACTTGGCCATTGCATAACATTCCACTTCTTTCCCTTAAAAAACTCTTTGGTTGCTTTTGCAGTATGCTTTGGGTCATTGTCCATCTGCACTGTGAAGCATCCAATGAGTTGTGAAGTATTTGGCTGAATATGAGCAGATAATATTGCCCGAAACACTTCAGAATTCATCCTGCTGCTTTTGTCAGCAGTCACATCATCAATAAATACAAGAGAACCAGTTCCATTGGCAGCCATACATGCCCACGCCATGACACTACCACCACCATGCTTCACTGATGAGGTGGTATGCTTAGGATCATGAGCAATTTCTTTCCTTCTCCATACTCTCTCTTCCCATCACTCTGGTACAAGTTGATCTTGGTCTCATCTGTCCATAGGATGTTGTTCCAGAACTGTGAAGGCTTTTTTAGATGTCGTTTGGCAAACTCTAATCTGGCCTTCCTGTTTTTGAGGCTCACCAGTGGTTTACATCTTGTGGTGAACCCTCTGTATTCCCTCTGGTGAAGTCTTCTCTTGATTGTTGACTTTGACACACATACACCTACCTCCTGGAGAGTGTTCTTGATGTGGCCAACTGTTGTGAAGGGTGTTTTCTTCACCAGGGAAAGAATTCTTCGGTCATCCACCACAGTTGTTTTGCGTGGTCTTCCGGGTCTTTTGGTGTCGCTGAGCTCACAGGTGCATTCCTTCTTTTTAAGAATTTTCCAAACAGTTGTTTTAGCCACGCCTAATGTTTTTGCTATCTCTCTGATGGGTTTGTTTTGTTTTTTCAGCGTAATGATGGCTTGCTTCACTGATAGTGACAGCTCTTTGGATCTCATCTTGAGAGTTGACAGCAACAGATTCCAAATGAAAATAGCACACCTGAAATGAACTCTGGACCTTTCATCTGCTTATTGTAATTGGGATAATGATGGAATAATACACACCTGGCCATGGAACAGCTGAGAAGCCAATTGTCCCATTACTTTTGGTCCCTTAACAAGTGGGAGGCATATATGCAAACTGTTGTAATTCCTACACCGTTCACCTGATTTAGATGTAAATACCCTCAAATTAAAGCTGACAGTCTGCAGTTAAAGCACATCTTGTTTGTTTAATTTCAAATCCATTGTGGTGGTGTATAGAGCCAAAAATGTTAGAATTGTGTTGATGTCCCAATATTTATGGACCTGACTGTACACACCCGCAGCAGTTCACATGAATGGGGTGCGATTGTGATGCAGTGCAGAATTTCGCACTGCATCAGTGTGAACTCCGGCTCAAGGGGATCTGTTCCCCTCTGTATAGGCAAAGGTGTGCATTCTGACAGTTTATGGTAGAAGCCCACACACGTTATTTCTGCTTAAAGTGAAATTAAATTATTTTAATCAACATTAACTATTAATCCTTATACTTCAATCATTAGTAAAAAGATAGAAAGGTACATTATATTCACTTTAAAAAAAAAAAGTTTAACACGTTGCACATTTCCTCAGTTGCTTCCTGGTTCCTGGTCTAGGCCAAAATGATTATATATCCCAGGAGTCTTCATGGGCATTTTTTTAAATTTCATCTAGAGGAGGGGAGGAGGGTCCTTCTCGGGTAAGCACACTCTCCCACCTGCATGCCTGAACTAAGGGCAGATGGACTTCAGGAAGTAAATGCAACACAAATCCTCTGCCTTTACTTAAGATGCCCATGGCTAGTTAAAAATGCTTAGGAAGGTGTTTTTCAAAGTCATTTCTCAAAAATAATGAAATAAATAAATCATGGAGACCTGGATGGATTGGTGAGTCTGCTTTGTATATTAACCACTTGATCCCCAGAAGGTTTTACCCCCTTCATGACCAGGATATTGTGTGCTATTCAGCACTGTACTACTTTAACTGGCAATTGCTCGGTCATGCAACACTGCGCAAATTAATTTTATATAATTTTTTTCACACAAATAGATTTCTCTTTTGGTGGTATTTGATCACCACTGGGTTTTTTAATATTTTTTTTAATTACATAAGAAAAAAGACAAACAATTCTGAAAAAAAAATATTTTCTTCTTTCTGTAATAAAACATATCCAATATATTCTAATTTCTTCATAAATTTAGGCCAAAATGTATTCTGCTCATTTTGCTACAGTCTCAATAAGTGTATATTATTTATTTATTAAAGATACTTATATAGCACAATCACCTTACACAAACTTTACATATATATTGTACATTCACATTGTCCCTGTCCTCAAGGAGCTTACAATCTAAGGTTTCAAATTCACATTCATACATACACATACTAGGGCAAATTTAGAGAGGAGCCAATTAACCTCCCAGATGTCTTTGAAGTGCGGGAGGAAACCGGAGTACCCAGAGGAAACCCACGCAGGCACAGGGAGAACATGCAAATTCCAGGCAGGTAGTGCTGTGGTTGGGACTTGAACCGGTGACCGTAGTGCTGCTAGGAAGAAGTGCTAACCACTATTAATTGGTTTGTGTGAAATTTAAAGTAGAACTATAGGCATGATTTTGTCATTTTGGATAGAGGGAGGGAGAGTGATCATTACTGTTAGATTTTTCTCTCGCTATCTGTGTCCCATAGCCAAACAGGAAGTGAGGGGAAATCCCTGAAAATTAAGGAAATTCCTTGGAGATCCCCAGTTTACCATAATTAGTGTCCCCACTGCAAGATTTCCCCTCTATTATTTTTTTGGGGACAACTCAAAATTTGAGATTTTTTTTTACTCTTACTTTCAATAACAATGGTAAACAGGACAAACAGAGAGGGTGAATCATCTTAATGGGAGTCACAGACAGCAATAAAAACTGACAAGGGTTCTAATCTCTTTTCACTCTATCGGAAAAAAAAAAAGTTTTGCCTTTAGTTATACTTTAAAAGTGCCTACAAACTATGGTATATATATTGGAATTTATGCAGCTTTTAAGCAGCTCTGACTTTCTTACTACCAATCACGTTTCTTAAGGTGCTAAAATGCCAGGACTGTACAAACACCCCTTTTTGGAAAACAAACACCCCAAGGTATTTTCAAAGAGGCATGTTGAGTCCATAGATGATTTTATTTTTTGCCACAAGTTTTGGAAATTTTTATTTTTTTTACAAAGTTGTCACTCTAAGATATTTCTCACACATGCCACGGGTATATGTGGAATTACACCCCAAAACACATTCTGCAACTTTTCCCGAGTATGGGAATACAACATGTAAGAGACTTTTTGGCAGCCTAGCCATATACAGGGGCCCCCAATCCGTTGACAACCTAAGCAAAAAAAAAGAACCTATCAGATTACTCCATTAACATCAATGTGGATGAAGAAATCTCTGTCAAATAAAGTGCATACCACACATTAGAAGCTCGCCCCCACGTATCCATGCCACGTTTCTAAAGTTGAGCATACATATAATGTTCTTTTTTCGATCAACCTGTGGACTGAATGAAAAAAAGAGCCTTACTGTTTCCTCCATTTACATTGATCGATGTTGATGAAGAAATCTCTGGCAGAAAAAAGTATATGCTGAGAATAGCAGCTACTCTCCTAATGCTGGGCATACATTTTTTTTTTAACTGCAGATGGATACATCTCCCCCTGCAGTGCTGCAGGCACTAACGCAGTGTTTCTTAACCTTGTTGGAGGTACTGAACCCCACCAGTTTCATATGCGCATTCACCAAACCCTTCTTAATTGGAAAAATAATATATGATTTTTAAAATTCAAAACATAGGTATATATTTATACATAGGTGCACAAAATGAACAAAACCGTTAAGAACAAAGAACAAAACCATTAAAACATGATTTTCACACAAAAACAAAAACATAATAATGAATATTTACTGCACGAATTATATGAGTCGAGTGTGGGTCTTCACCTCTGCCGAACCCGCGAGACTGACTCACTGAACCCCTGGGGTTCGATCGAACCCAGGTTAAGAACCACTGCACTAACGTTTTGTATTCTGAGAGGAGCACAGATCACACAGATAAATGCTGCAGTTGATTGGCATTCCTGCGAAGCAAACAACTAACAATAACACACTGTAACAAATGTATAGAATATAAAATTAACACAATAAAATAATTTTTTGTTACTTTTTTGTAACAACTTTTCAGAACAGTAACCTTTTGAGCCTTTGATTTTAGGGTCTCTCAAAATGGGAGTTTCCTGACTACCTAACATTTTCAGAGACCCTTGTGCAGAATTGTGTGGACCCCTATACTGTGCCATGATATACCCTATACTAATAGTTTATTACAGTATGGTAGTGACGGAAGCAGTCCTTGATGCAGAGGCCAGGTTGGTCAGGACAGGAGGGACAAAAAAAAAATGGGTGTCACACCTAATTCTGCATTTAAATACTTTTTTTGGGGTGACTTTTGTGTTGGGGTATGTGGGAGGACATCTGGAAAATGCCTCTCAAGCAGCCAGCTAACTGCATCTGGATTTGGGCTTTGGGCCACAGTGCCTTTTGGATACAAAAGGGCTGTGATAATCTCTTCATGAACTTTTAGGAAGGATCCAGTTCTTTCAGTAATTTTTTAAATAACAAACACATTGTATAGAGCTAATTGAAATACATAGACACTACAGTTACTAAAACTGAAGTGAAAAATTTGGTGTAGCTCTGCACAGAAATCAGTCAGCTTCCAGGTTTTATTGCCAAAGTTTAACAAGTTGAAGTTAGAAGCTGATTGGCTACCATGCACACCTGTACCAGATTCTGAGTGCACCAGTTTTAGTAAATCTACCCCTTATTGTAGCAGTGTCTGTGATGGAATGCGGCGCCCGACCCCTGCCCTTCTCACCAACTCCTGAGAAAAAGGACCAGCTGATCTCGCACCCTGCTATTCCTCGCAGCCTGAGACCAATTGTCACTGGGTCAGGTTAATTACGCAATTAACCCTTCACACTGCCACCACCACCTTTTTACAGAGAAGGAGGAAACTCACAAATCCTAGCAATAACACTATGATATTAGCATAAGTGTCTGTAACACACACTGTCACCATATACAGGGATATTCAGAGGACAATTATACACAGTAGCACTCTTCAAGAGACAGGGATTCTTTAGTTTGCATTAAAAGCTTTGGAGACAGTTTCAACACTTTTCAAAATAGGATTTATTACTAAAAAGGTCAAAATGGTGCAATTAAAATATTTACAGAAAAAGATGTTACAAAGATATAAAGAGAACAATAAAGCAACAGAGAAATAAAAGAAAGGAGTTAAGGCAGAATATTTGCAAAGTCCTTGGTTTAAGCAGTGTCCAATTGTCCGAGCAAAAAGGTTCTCAAGTCCATTAAGAAATTTCTTGATTGATGTTAAACAAGAGCTCCCTTCTCCAGGCCTGTCAGTCCTTTTCTATGATATTAAAGGGGTCTCGCCTGAGAACAACTGACCAATCATCCGGTTTAGGGGATGGGTGCTAGGAGGTCACCAAGTTTATGACCAAGTCCCAACTACAATTTCATACTAATATTATTAACTTCCGGTATGTGCAGGTGGTATTCTAGCAACTGGCAGATTAATATTCAGAATTATATTTCAAACCCAGGTGTAAGGGATTCCCAGTGAGACGATTGGTGAATAGAAATGCGCATGAGCATAGAAATGTCTGGAGAAGAGTGATCGGTCATGCACATGTGCACAGAAATGCGTGATCGCGCACGTGCATGGTGAAGATTGGCGCCAGATGGACTATTTAAAGGGTGCATCAGCCTATGCTAAGTGCTGACTGGTCTTCAGCTGTTCCTGCTTGTTCCTGTGAGATTCCCTTGTTGCTGACCCGGCTTGTTCCTGACCTGACTTTTGATTTCTCTCCTGCTTGATACTTGTTCCTGACCTCGGCTCTGCTCCTGACTTTGGCTTGCTTATGATTTGGTACCTCGCTGTCTGCCCGTTAATGACCCCGGCTATTCCTATGACATTGCTCCTGTCTCCCATCCCAGCTTCCTGCCTTGATCTGGTGCACGCCTGGCAATCTACCTTACCATATTAGCGATTTACAGCTCTGGAGCTGGCCTCTATTTGTGTTTTATTTACGATAAGAGGCTCTTTTGAAGTCTGTTACAACTTACAGCTACAAATTCCATTTTCAACAGGAGGGAGGAAGGGAGAAAGATGATTGTTCATGAAAAACAAAATGGCTGAAACCTAGCACTTCATCATGAGGTCGGGTATGCCTGGTTCTAACAGGGACCTCTTCTCCATTGTTCGAGGTAGCTCTCTACCGAGGTAGCTGCTTTCTACAGGTTCATCATCTAAGCCTGATTCTGACAGTGAGGCCTCCCCTTTGCTCTCATCTGGCTTGCTCAGAATCCTGTAACCTCCTCACTAGTATACCTTTTTTGGATATTTTGGGGCACTAACTTTACAGGTACCCAGTGGTGACTATGGAAAAAGAGCTCCTGGCTAACAATCAAGGAAACCTTGCATGCTACAAATAAAGTTAACTGCTAGTAATAGCAGAGGTAAAGTCTGATCTTGCCAACACTGTGGTTTTGTGGATAATGTATCAGAAGTGGCAGAGATCAGAAATATTGTACCGACACTGCACTTCTTGGGTTTGGTGGCTAAACGCAAGTGCTAGCAGTGATTGAGAATAATCCTGCTATCACTGCGTTTTTGGGGACACTATACTATTTGAGACACTAGTATAGTTCTGACAGTGACAAGGATTTAGACCCGGACAAACACTATACTAGTAATAGCGGTAATCAGCGACTCATAGCATCATGCTATTATATTATTATTATAATAATAATATTATGATTATATTGTGATAGTGTGGCAGGCAATTAGGGACTGGCACTAATTGACTATGACGCTATCTGATGTCACTAGTAACAGGAGGGCAGTCAAGGGGCTAATTGTGTGTTTAACACATGTATGTGTGCTGCTTTTGCTCACAGATCTGGCTTGACCTCTCCTTGATCTCATTTCTGAATGGCAACTAAGACCAGGGAGAAAGAACCAACTTGATAGTGTGTTGTGGTTATTAACACACAGATTTCTGTGTTGTGGTAGGCCACACCAATCAACAGGTTTACAGCCAAAATCATTGGCTGTAGCCAGCTGACAAACTTATGCCACAGTGCAGAGCAGCAGGGGGTGCATGCACACACACCTGTCAATCAGGAAGTTTGGCGCGACATATGGGTACATCGTGTTGGCCAGCGATAAAATTACTACTGATCGGTCAGCAAGTGGTTACAAAATTCCATAGTAGTGTTTTTAATTTTTTCTCAGGGCCATACCAGGAACCCTGTGGAGAGGGATGAGCCAGGCAGATCCAAAAGTAGCTGACCAGTTTGTTCTATTCCAAAAGGCACCAGCCATACAGAAAATTGAAGGTTCCATTTGAGTTACGGAGTACAAGCCATCGGTTGGGAGAGAGATCATTTATAGGAGAAACATTGCTTCAGGATCCTCATTAAAAAGATACAAGCGAATTGACCTGGAAGAGGGCAGGTCACAAAGTGGAGGTGAGCACGGATTTGAATGGTGGAGGATAATGCACAAATGGATGGTTTTGAGAGAGCACGTGGATTTCATAAGAAAATATAAGGAAATCGCATAGTTATATGGACTTTTTATTGTATGTACACTTTATTTTCAGAACTTTTATTTTTACTTATGAATCATGTAAGTTTTCAGTTTAGTTTGTGAAGAAATAATTTATGCACTTGCATTTTAGTACTCTCACACGTATCAATTATCAGGTACTTGATGGTGAATTGTTGTATATATGTATTTATGAATATACTTTATCACTAGTTATTATAATATTTAGTTTCATATAAAATATTGGGTTTTTTTTAGGGAGGGGCAGCAATGCACCTATTGGAGTACTTATCTTTTTAGTGGGAACACTTTCTTTGCTAGCAGCCCCCTTCACCCTTTTTAAAAGGAAATAGCACAGGATTGGATTATAGGCTTGGTGGCGCAGGTTTGGCACATTCTAGGGTTTTCATTTTGTGGTGCTCAAATACAGTTTAGGTTCCCCTTTAAAGGGCTGGTTCACCTTTATCAAAAATCTGCCTAAGCAGATAAGGGGCGCCTGTAAGTAAAAACAAACTGTGCAGCTCTGACTAAAGCTGAATAATGCCCATTGCTATAGGTGTAGGCTATTTACATACCTCCTGGAGCCTGACTGGAAAATTGGAAAAATGCTGGGAAAACGCTATAAAAACCCTAATGTTAGAGGTTTTTCCATATGTTTCTGTTTTTGTGCTGACGTTTGGCTGGTTGTTACGGTAAGTGACTGCCCGCATCCTTAACTGCTTCCTGTCCGCCCTATAGCAGAAGTACTGCTACAGTGCAGCACGGGTGCGTAAAATCACACAAATGCTATAACTTTCATGTAAACCAATTAATTTACACGTATTGGGATTTTTTTTAGCAAAGACATGTCACAGAATACATTTTGGCGTCAATTTATGACGAAATTTTATTTTTTAAATTTTTTTACTGGACATGTTTAATTGCAAAAAGTCAAAAATATTGTTTTTTTTTCTCAAAATTCAAATACCACCGAAAGAAAGCTCTATTTGTGGGAAAAAATAAGTAAATTTCATTTGGATGCAGCGTTGCATGACCACGCAATTGTCAGTTAAAGTTACGCAGCGCCGTAATGCAAAAAATAGCCTGGTCAGGAAGGAGGGTAAATCCTCAGGAGGGCAAGTGGTTAACAACCGAAGACTCATTACGGGTCAGTGGCTTCCCCGCTGACAGCTAAATGTAAAAAAAAAGAATTGCTGGCAAATAAAATTACAGAAAAAAGAAACAGTGTGGGGGTTCCCCCAGTCCACACCAGGCCCTTCAGGTCTGGTACGCATTTTGAGGGGAACCTCATGCCAAAAGTAAAAAAAATGGTGTAGGGATCCACCCAAAACCCATACCAGACTCGTATCCTAGCGTGTAGCCTGGCAGGCCAGGAAAAGGCAGAGGGGAGCAAGTGGCCCCCAAAGCAAAGGCCCCCCCAAGGGCCTCTTTCCCACAACCCCAGGGCAGTGCTTGTGGGGGTCTGAAGATGGGGGCTTATTAGAATCTGTAGATTCTATATTCCGAAGCGCATTGAAGAACCAAAACGTCAAGATCACACTATGCAGTGCGTTTACCGGACAGGAACCCCTGCAGCTGTTAACATCAAGTAGAAGAATCCAGAGGACTTAATAAAGCGCATGCGCGCAAAACATGTCGTCCTGGTAACCAGCCTTCCACTTCAGTTTGCGGCCGCATGTTGGTCTTCGCCTCCGTCTCCTGGATATCTCAGTGATGTCATCCCAGGACGCTGTGATCACATTGTCCCTGCATTTGACAGGCGCATCTCGTCTCGCCACCACATTGCATTCCTTCTGAGCGGAGGGGCCATCCATCCTGACCCATGACCCAGGCATCTCCTTCAAGCCACACGCTTGTGCTGTTATGTGTACTCACAGTTTAACTTAATAAACGTACACCCCCTAGTGGGGTTTTTACATTACTACATCCACCACAGCGCTGTGTTCTCTGGAGTTACTCTGGAAATATTTTATTGTAAAAGAAATCTTGCGACCAGCAACAAAAGACTGCTTCTGGAAGCCCCCTTGTTGCTCCATGTGACCTGGTATGGTTCAGGTGGAGGAGAGGGTGCTTGCTCATCCTGGCCCCTTTCCTGGCCTGCCAGGCTGCATGCCGGCCAGGTATGGATTTTGGGGGGAACCCCCATGCAATTTGTCTTTTTACTTTTGGGGTTGGGTGTCCCTCAAAATCCATACCAGTCTGGTATGGATTTAGGGGAGGGCATGCTTTTTTTAAAAAAATTTGGCTTGGGGTTCCCCTTAAAATCCATTCCAGACTCAAAGAGCCTGGTATGGAATGGGAGGGACCCCCACGCTGCTTTTTTCCTTAAATGTCTTTTTTTTACACTCAGCTGTCGGCACAAAAAAAAGGGGGGGGGGGATGGGAGCATCTAGGAGCATTCAGCGTTTTTTTGTGCTGGCAAATTGCTCACAAAAAAGCCCCCCCCCAAAAAAATTTTTTCTGCATGGATAAAGACGCTGGACTGTTTTCCTTCATACAGGCAGATTCTTGAAGGTTTAAACAGCCCAAAATTGTCATCTGTTTGCAGATGTTTTAAAAGGGAACTCCTCTCAAAACAACTATTTTACATACTTGAGTTGGGCAGAATGTTGCTCATCGTGTGTTTTTTGTAAAAATGTCTTGCAATGTCTATTTATAGCAGAAACAAAATCCACCCTGTGACCACCATGCTCTTCTAACAACAACCACAACATCACCAAGTGGTATTTACAAATGTTTGTAGTTTCATGTACGAATTCAAATGTGTTGTAGAACGTATTGATTGGCAAGACATGTAAAATAACATTGGGTCCTATTGTGGCTGTTCACATATATGCAGTGCATAAGCAGTGCGAATATAAAAAGAGTCCTGTGCGTTTTCTGAGCAGTGCGATGCGGGTCTGGTGCAAATTACAGGACTATTGACGTAAATGTGAACACTTCTAAATCGCACGTCATCAGTTGTGAACAAAATTTGAGCCTTGCTAATTTGCATCAGAACCACATCTAAATCACACCTGAACCGCTGAACAACTACTTCACACTGAAAATGGACTTGAAAATCGCACCACATGTGTGAACCCAGGCTAAATGTACATGACCTGTGTGCTCTGACTCTGCCTGTCTGTTCTCTGCCTGTGTGCAGAGCTTTGTGTTCTGTATGTGTGGGTCTGCTCAGACTGTTCTTATGTCAGCCCTGAGAGTGTGTCTGCAAATCTGCCCTGACAATAGGGGGTTTACTAAAGTAATAGAGCATGCTCACTTTCAAAGTAAATTTTCACCTAGTTGATGACACGATACAAACTGGCAAAAAAACTGCCACTAACCGATACTTATTTGTGCTGAAGACTGCGGTTGGTTGACTGGATCAGTCACTGGTCATAGGTGGGTGGTTGTGTGGGTGGGTAGGGGGATGTCCCTTCAGTCAGTTGTACCCAATGGTGGATATTGGTGGTAAACCCTCTTAGGGTTTGGGCTGCTGCCTTTCTGGTACGACCTTGAGGTTGTTTCCACACATATACTTAGAATAATATAAAAGAAGGAGCGCCCGGTGTCCAAAAGAATGCACTTTTGATGGTAGATTAAGAGGCATTTATTGAGAGTAAAGACAAGTACATCAGACCAATGTGTTTCGGGAGAAAAAGATTCTCCCTTTTTCAGGACTATTAACCACTAGGGGACCGCCCGCAGTACATATACTGCTACAAGTCGGCCCCTGTGCGCAGGATCACGTATATAAACATGCTTTCCGGAGTAGGGGGCATGTGCGAGGCGTGTGACTGCCCTACCCATGGCCGCGGGTGTCACTCACCGGGTCCTGGCCGGTGACAGCAATCACAGACAGAGAGTAAGGCTGCATTGTTTTCAATGGAGCTTTCCTCCCTGTCAGCTTTCAGCTCACTGTTCTGGGAGCGATGGTCACAGCCTCCCAAAACAGTGTGTAACAGAGAGGTACACACCCCCACCCCCTAGTAAAACACTCCCCTCACACAGTTAACCCTTCGATTGTCTCCAAACGTTAACCCCTTTCTCCCCAGTGCCATTAGTGCAGTGTCAGTGTTTTTTTTTTTTGCACTGATCACTGTACTGGTGTCACTGGGGATGTCAGTGACCCCAAGTCAGTTCCCCCCTAGTGTCAGAATGTCTGCCGCAGTCCCGCAGTCACACCATAAGTCGCTGATCGCTGCCATAAGTCGCTGATCGCCACTATTATTAGTATAAAAAAAAAATCCAGTATCTATATCGCCATTTGTAAGCGCTACAACTTTCACGTAAACCAATTAATTTACACGTATTGTGTTTTTTTTAGCAAAGACATGTCGCAGAATACATTTTGGCAGAAATTTATGACGAAATTTGATTTTCACATTTTTTACTGGACATGTTTTATAGCAAAAAGTCCAAAATATAGTTTTTTGTTCTCAAAATTGTGAGCCTTTTTTTATAGCACAAAGAATAAAAAATGCACAATCAAATACCACCAAAAGAAAGCCCAATTCGTGGGGGAAAAAAGATGCTAATTTAATTTTAGTGCAGCATTGCATGACCGCGCAATTGTCAGTTGAAGTAACGCAGCACTGTAACACAAACCGCTTATGTAACCGCCCTATAGCAGAAACACTGCTACAGGGCAGCACAGGTGCGCAAAATCACACACACACACACACATATATATATATATATATATAGATATACACACAGGTGAAACTCGAAAAATTAGAATATCCTGCAAAAGTTCATTTATTTCAGTAATGCAACTTAAAAGGTGAAACTAATATATGAGATAGACTCATTACATGCAAAGCAAGATAGTTCAAGCAATGATTTGTCATAATTGTGATGATTATGACTTACAGCTCATGAAAACCCCAAATCCACAATCTTAGAAAATGTGAATATTACATACAACCAATAAAACAAGGATTGTACATAGAACAATATTGGACCTCTCAAAAGTATAAGCATGCATATGTACTCAGTACTTGGTTTGGGCCCCTTTTTCAGCAATTACTACCTCAATGCAGCATGGCATGGAAGCTATCAGCCTGTGGCACTACTGAGGTGTTATGGAAGACCAGGATGCTTCAATAGCGGCCTTCAGCTCTTCTGCATTGTTCGGTCTCAAGTCTCTCATCTTTCTCTTGGCAATGCCCCATAGATTCTCCATGGGGTCCAGGTCAGGCGAGTTTGCTGGCCAATCAAGCACAGTAATCCCACGGTCATTGAACCAGGTTTTGGTGCTTTTGGCAGTGTGGACAGGTGCCAAGTCCTGCTGGAAAATGAAGTCAGCATCCCCATAAAGCTTGTCTGTGGAAAGAAGCATGAAGTGCTCCAAAATCTCCTGGTAGACGGCTGCGTTGACCCTGGACTTAATGAAGCACAGTGGACCAACACCAGCAGATGACATGGCTCCCCAAATCAACACAGACTGTGGAAACTTCACACTGGAATTCAAGCATCTTGCAGTGTGTGCCTCTCCATTTTTCCTCCATACTCTGCAAAAGTTGCTCTCATCAGAAAAGAGGACTTTGGCCCACTGACAACAGACCAGGTCTGTTTTTCTTTAGCCCAGGAAAGACACTTCTGACGTTGTCTGTTGTTCAGCACTTTGGGGACATCCAACTTCTTTTGCAATTACCTTTTGAGGCTTTCCCTCCTTATGGAGGGTGTCAATGATGGTTTTCTGCACAACTGTCAGGTCAGCAGTCTTTCCTATGATTGTGATTCCTACTGAACCAGACTGTGAGACCATTTAAAGGCTCAGGAACCCTTTGCAGGTATTATGGCTTAATTAGCTGATTAGAGTGGGACACTTTGAGCCTAGAATATTGCACCTTTCCACAATATTCAAATTTTCTGAGATTGAGGATTTGGGGTTTTCATGAGCTATAAGCCATAATCATCACAATTATGACAAATCACGGCTTGAACTATCTTGTGTTGCATGTAATGAGTCTATGTTAGGATCCGCCAGGCGGAGGCCTCCGTCTGCCAGCTGGTAGACCTACCCAGAGCGTGGGCTCTAAGCCCGGGCTGTGCTTTCACCAGGGCCCCTGATGGTGGGGATGGACTTGAAACAGTCCCGGGCCAGGTCACGACCTCTGAGCGGGCCACCAGCGGCCGAGGAGGCCTCCGGGGATGTATGTAGGTACCAGGAGAGCCAGCTGTGAAGAGGATGGCGGCCCCAGCAGGGTGGTACGGATAGTGGCCCCGTGGGGTAAGCGGGGTACCGAATCGGCGGGCTAGGAGTAGTCGGGTCACACGCAGGGTCAGCCAGGTAAATCAATCCGTAGGAACAGTCGGGATAAGCCGAGTCAAAACGCAGGAGCAGGCAGAATAGTCAGAACAAAGCCGGGTCAATCACAGGAGCGGGTAGAATAGTCAGAACAAGCCGGGTCAATCTCAGGGGCAGGTAGCGTAGTCAGGGTCAAAAAACAGGGTCACAGCAGGAGCAGGTATTCAGGATCACATATAGACCTTGCGGCAATTTGTGACAGTGCAGGGCATCTTTAAATAGTGCGCCCTGCACTGTCATTGGCTGGCTAGGACGCGCCCCCGGCTGTCATTGGACGCCTGAGGCGCGCCCGCGGTTTCTACTGCGCATGCGCGGCGTCCTGTCAGCCGCGGCTCGCCGGGACCTAGTTCCTGTGTCCCGGCGTGATCTGCCGCCAATGCGCACGCGCGGGGGACAGAGCCGCGATTGCGGCAGACGGGGCCGGGATCCCTGACATTGCCCCCCCCCAACGGGCACCCTCCGGGAGCCCCACTGATCTCTCCACCGCGGGTGAGCACGACAAAACTCCCGGATGAGCCTGGGCGCGTGAACGTCCTGGGCGGGTTCCCAGGAGTTCTCCTCAGGACCATAACCCTTCCATTTTATCAGGAACTGAGTCTGGCCCCCCCTCCTTCGGCAACTGAGGATAGTCTCCACCTCAAATTCCTCCTGGTCACCTATGGCGATTGCCTCGGGAGGTCTGGATTCTCGGTCTGGGAAGGGATCCGGTCTGGACGGCTTCAGGAGAGATACATGAAACACAGGATGTATTTTGAAAGTCTGCGGAAGCTCGAGTTCGTAGGCCACCTCGTTGACCATTCGTTTAACAGGAAATGGGCCAATGTACTTGGGTCCCAGCTTCTTTGAGGGGCACAGCATCTTCAAGTTGGCTGTTGCCAGCTAAACCAGATCTCCTGGTTGAAGCAGTAAATCTCCTCTTCTCTTTCTGTCGAAAGCCTTCTTACTGTCCTCCTGGGCCTTAGCGATGGCTTCCTGAATAGTCTTGTTGTTGACGGAAAAGAAGTTCAAGATGTCTTGCGACGCCGGTACCAGATTTTCAGGCATTAGATCAGGGAGGAATGTGGGGTGATACCCGTAATTAGCAAAGAATGGCGATTGACCCGTAGCTGAGTGACTTGAGTTGTTGTATGAGAACTCCGCAGAAGGCAACAACGTCAGCCAGTCATCCTAGAGATAGGAGGTGTAGCATCGTAAATACTGTTCCAGCGTTTGGTTGGTCCTCTCGGTTTGACCGTTGGTCTGCGGGTGGTAGGCGGATGAGAGCGACAGCTTGATTCCCAGCGCTTTACATAGGGCGTTCCAGAACCTGGAGGTGAATTGCACCCCCCGATCCGACACAATGTCTTCGGGGACTCCATGAAGCCTTACCACTTCCCGAATGAAGATCCGTGCCGTTTCCGGTGCCGATGGGGTCTTCTCCAGGGGCACGAAATGCGCCATCTTCGAGAAGCGGTCGACGATCACCATTATCGCTGTGTGGCCTTGGGATGGTGGGAGTTCGACCACAAAATCCATGGCTATCATTTGCCAGGCCCGCTTGGGTATAGGTAATGGACGTAACAATCCCCATGCCCTACTCCTGGAGGGTTTGTTCCTTTGACAGGTGGGACACGTCCGGACGTAACGCTCACAATCCTTGATCATGTCCGGCCACCAGAACGAGCGCCGTAGTAGTTCTAGAGTCTTCGTCACCCCGAAGTGACCTGCCATTGGATGGTCGTGGCAATGCCCTAGGACCAAGGTTCGCACCTCTTCTGGGACCATGATTCGGTCTTCCTTCCAAAACAGGCCACCGTGGCTCTGGAGGGGTGACCCAGACGGAACGGGTAGTCTTACCGAAGCATCAAGAAGCCGGGAGCGCAGTTCCGTTTGTAGCGCGAGGAAGCTTCCAGAAGGCAGGATGGTGTCTGGTACCGCAGCGTCGTCGGGGTCCTCAAACATGCGGGACAGGGCGTCTGGTTTGGTATTCTTAGTACCGGGTCGGTACGTTATATGGAATGAGAATCGAGAAAAGAAAAGAGCCCATCTCGCTTGGCGTGGTCTCAGTCGTTTTGCCGTCCTTAAATATTCAAGGTTTTTGTGATCTGTAAATATTAGGATTGGGTGAGTGGCCCCTTCCAGTAAATACCTCCATTCTTCCAGAGCGGTTTTAATGGCCAGGAGCTCCCGATCTCCAATGTCATAGTTGCGCTCCGCTGGTGTCAGCTTCCTGGAGAAGAACGCCACAGGGTGCAGTAGTTCCTTGGTACCATTCCTTTGGCACAGAACCGCTCCTACCGCGTTTTCGGAGGCGTCTACTTCCAACACATATGGGAGCGAAGAATCCGGATGGCAGAGAATGGGAGCAGAGGTGAACAGTCTCTTGAGCTTATCGAAGGCCGACTGAGCTTCGGAGGTCCACTTAAAGCGGACCCCTTGTTTCGTCAGTTGCGTGATCGGGGAGACCAGGCCGGAGAAGTTCCTAACAAATTTTCTGTAAAAGTTAGCAAAGCCGATGAAGCGCTGTACCCCCTTTTTGTTGGCGGGTATTGGCCAATCTAAGATCGCCGTGACCTTCTGGGGATCCATCGCGACCCCCGCGGAAGAGAGAACCAGTCCCAGGAATGTGATCTCGTGCTGTTCAAAACAGCACTTTTCAGCCTTAGCGTATAGCCCGTGTTGGCGCAACCGTTCTAAGACACGTGACCCCGATGAACCTCCAGTGAGGGGGAAAAAATTAGGATGTCATCCAAGTAAACTACCACGAAAATATCAAGAAAATCGCGAAAAACATCATTGATAAAATGCTGAAAAGTCGCCGGGGCATTACAGAGCCCGAACGGCATCACCAAATATTCGTAGTGACCGAATCTTGTACGGAACGCCGTTTTCCACTCATCCCCCTCCCTGATACGAACAAGGTTATAGGCCCCCCGCAGGTCTAATTTAGTGAATATCGTTGCTGATCTCAGTCTCTGGAGGAGCTCGGGGACTAGGGGTAAGGGATAACGATTCTTTACCGTAATTTTATTTAGGTCACGATAGTCTATGCAGGGCCGTAACGATTTGTCCTTCTTCTCTACAAAGAACAACCCGGCCCCGGCTGGGGATGTGGAAGGATGAATAAAGCCCTTCCGGAGGTTTTCGTCGATATATTCCCTCAGCACCCCCGATTCCATTTCGGACAAGGGGAAGATACGGCCGAAAGAGATTTCCGACCCGGGTAGGAGGTCAATGGGGCAGTCGTAGGGACGGTGTGGAGGTAGAACGTCAGCTCCCCGCTTACTAAAGACGTCCAAGAAGTCATGATAGGCCGGAGGAATTACCTGGGATAGATTGGTGTCTCCGTCCAAGCACAGGAGGAACCGGGGAACCATGGGTCCTGTGACGTGGCAGTGACTCAAACAATAGGGTGACCGAAAATGAATCGTTCCCTTTTCCCAGTCTTTCTGGGGGTTATGGGCCCTCAGCCAAGGGAGCCCCAGAATGACTGGAAAAAGGGGGGAGGCGATGGCGTCAAAACGGAGGAACTCCTGGTGATGGTCTGCCATAGTGGTGAAAATGGGTGGTGTCTCCTGGTCCACCACCCCAGATTTTATACTGGACCCATCTGCCAAGAAAATGTTGAACCCCCTTTCTTTGGTCTGGAGAGGGATTTTTTGCCGGTGGGCAAAAGTCAGATCAATAAAACAGCTACAGGCTCCTGAGTCAACGATCGCGGTCACCGACAATATTCCTCCGGGGAGCTGTAAAGACACAGGAATGGCCAGGTAACTAGACTGATCATCCCTGCCTGCAGGTAAGGAACAAGAAACGGGCGTGGACTTACTCGTTTTTGCAGGACAGGAGCGCACCTGGTGACCAGCTTCCCCGCAGTACAGACACAGGTTCAGTGAGCGCCTCCTCTGGCGTTCCTCGACCGATAAGTGGGAACGGGCCAGTCCCAGTTGCATGGGTTCCGAGTTGTCTCCCATCTCCGTGTTTCGCGGATGGTTCCCTGGGGCTGGAGTTGTATCTCTTGATGGAATCCATGCCACCCTTTGACCCTGGCCGCTCCTTTCCTGTCGACGTTCCCTTAGTCTACGGTCAATTTGAATGGCCAATTCAATCAATCTTTCCAGGGAGTCAGGTAGACCTACTCGTGCGAGTTCGTCCTTGAGAGGCTCAGACAGTCCAATGCGGAACTGGTGACATAAGGCCGCATCGTTCCATCTGGTGTCTCCCATGCTACGCCTAAAATCGGACGCGTATTCTTTCGCTGCCCGGCGGCCCTGTCGCAGAGAGTATAGGGTAGCCTCTGCGGAAGCAGCCCGCTGAGGGTCGTCATACAAAACGGCCATGGCCTGAAAGAACTCGGTCACGGAGTCAAGATGGGGGTCGCGCCTCTCCATCAGACGGTGGGCCCAATCCTGGGGCTCATCCTGAAGGAGAGAGACTAGAAACCCCACCTTGACGGTCTCGGAGGAGAATGTGCGAGGCTGCAAGTCAAAATATAGTGTGCAAGCATTCCGAAAGGCTCGGAAGCGGCTCCGGTCCCCACGGAACCGCTCCGGCAGGGGAACGCGGGGCTCAGGAGCTAAGGGTGTGGCAACCGCTCTGGATACCGGGGTAGCGGGAGGTTCCACAGACGGGGAACTCTGAGCAGGGGGAGTCTGGGGGGCTAATGTCTCCATGCGGTCTTCCAGTCGGGCGCAGCGACTGTGGAAGTTCTGGAAAGCCTGGGTCAAAGTTGCCAGGTGCTGGCAAATATCCTCTAGGGACGCCGGTCCACCTCCTGGCTCTGTCAAGGCCGCAAGGTACTGTTAGGATCCGCCAGGCGGAGGCCTCCGTCTGCCAGCTGGTAGACCTACCCAGAGCGTGGGGTCTAAGCCCGGGCTGTGCTTTCACCAGGGCCCCTGATGGTGGGGATGGACTTGAAACAGTCCCGGGCCAGGTCACGACCTCTGAGCGGGCCACCAGCGGCCGAGGAGGCCTCCGGGGATGTATGTAGGTAGCAGGAGAGCCAGCTGTGAAGAGGATGGCGGCCCCAGCAGGGTGGTACGGATAGTGGCCCCGTGGGGTAAGCGGGGTACCGAATCGGCGGGCTAGGAGTAGTCGGGTCACACGCAGGGTCAGCCAGGTAAATCAATCCGTAGGAACAGTCGGGATAAGCCGAGTCAAAACGCAGGAGCAGGCAGAATAGTCAGAACAAAGCCGGGTCAATCACAGGAGCGGGTAGAATAGTCAGAACAAGCCGGGTCAATCTCAGGGGCAGGTAGCGTAGTCAGGGTCAAAAAACAGGGTCACAGCAGGAGCAGGTATTCAGGATCACATATAGACCTTGCGGCAATTTGTGACAGTGCAGGGCATCTTTAAATAGTGCGCCCTGCACTGTCATTGGCTGGCTAGGACGCGCCCCCGGCTGTCATTGGACGCCTGAGGCGCGCCCGCGGTTTCTACTGCGCATGCGCGGCGTCCTGTCAGCCGCGGCTCGCCGGGACCTAGTTCCTGTGTCCCGGCGTGATCTGACGCCAATGCGCACGCGCGGGGGACAGAGCCGCGATTGCGGCAGACGGGGCCGGGATCCCTGACAGTCTATCTCATATATTACTTTTACCTTTTAAGTTGCATTACTGAAATAAATGAATTTTTGCACGATATTCCAATTTTTCGAGTTTCACCTGTATATATACATGATTCACGCTCCCTTGATTTCCACGCCCCTCCCAGATAGCATCAGATTGCCCGTCAGTACACCAGTAATCACATTTAACCCCTTGATTGCCAGGAACACGTTCATACACAATAAACCTCCATTGCTAGTATAGTGTCTGAACGGATCAATATGTTTGATCAGATCAGCACTTTACCAGCATTCACATTAGTATAGCGTCCCAAAAAACGCAGAGTTAGCGGGATCAGCCCTGGCACCTGCCAGCACCTGCGGTTAGCCCCTATGCTTCCCCCCCCCTTTTCTCCCCCAGCAAATGCAGTGTCAGTAGGTCACTGTCACTTCATAGATTGCACATAAAACTGCAGTGTTCGCAGAATCAGGCCTGATCTCTGTTAGCACTTTCCGGTAAATTTTGATGACTCTCATATGCAGCCAGTGCCAGTACTAGTGCCGTGCTACCTTTTGGTGAACTGGCGAGCACCAGCGGCCTAGTACATCCTGGTTCTTTCACATACCTCTTAGATTGTAAGCTCCCAGGATCAGGCCCCCCTAACCCTCTTGTATTGAACTGTATTGTTGCTGTATTGTCTCGAGTTATATTGTAAAGCACTGAGCAAACTGTTGGCGCTATATAAATCCTGTATAATAATAATAATAATACCAGCACTGCAGTAACACTTGGTGATGTAGTGAGTCCCATAAGTGCAGTACAAGCTGGTGCGGTGGCGAGCACAAGTATTGTCCCGCAACCACCAAGAATTCGCATACAGGCCCGTAGAGCCCCTAGTATCCTTCCGGATGTGCTTGCAAATCCCGATTGGCAGCCCACAAATTCTGCAGCACCAGTACTTCCCCCATTCACTGCCCAACCCAGAATTCAGGTGGAAATAGCAAATTTAACTATTCCCCTTGATTTTTTGGAGCTGTTTTTCATGGAAGATCTGTATGCATTGATTGTGGATCAAAGCATTTTATATGCACAACAATTTATCGTCACCAACCCAAATTCAAACCTTGCCAGACCATTCGCATGGAAACCCATTACGGTTTTCGAATTTATATTTTTTAGGGGCCTAACCCTCAACATGGGCATTACTAAAAAAAATTAATTGTGGTTGTATTGGTCCACAGACCCGATTCATCATATGCCCGTGTTCTCTGCTGCCATGGCCAGGTATAGATATGAGGGTATAATGTGTTTTATGCATTTTAACAACAATACACTCTGTCGTCCTTGAGGTGACCCTGAATTTGACCAGCACCACAAAATGCAGCCTCTCGTAAATCACCTTAACCAAAAATTTGCAGATGTCTATACTCCCCAGCAAAACATCTGCGTTGGTGAGTCCCTCATTAATTTTTCTGGCCGCCTTGCATTCAAACAATTTCTCCCCAGCAAGCGTGCCAGATGTGGGGTCAAGATGTAGAAGACCTGTGAGAGGACAACAGGCAATACTTATAAGTTTCGGATCTACAAGGGAAAAGATAGTCACATGGAGCCCAGACTACATGGGGAGTAGTGGCAAGATAGTTTGGGACTTGGTGTCATCCTTTTTCCATATGGGGTACCACTTATGCATGGACAATTTTTATTCAAGCGTGCCACTATTTAGGCATTTGTACATGCATGTGGCACCATGTGACCTAATGTGTGTCCACCATTAGAAGTGGGTGGATGCAGGGCAGTATATTTTAATGGTGGGCATACCACACATTTTTTTTTGGCAGAGATTTCTTCTCTTTTTTCACTCAGTCCACAGGCTGCATACGAAAAAAAAAAAACACAGCATATATACCCAACAAGGACCAGCGACGTACTAGTACATCACTAGTGGCTAATTAGCTGCAGGATTGCTTTTACAAGCAGCGGGAGAAAATGCCCCTCCCCCCCACGCTGCCTTCCACGGCCTTCTCGGGCAGTCCTGTGCCATCGCGGGAACCTGAGAATGCAGCCGGTGTTTCTGCCAGCTGACCATAGAGCTGATTGGAGACCAGAATGGTGCCAATTATCTCTATAGCCTAAGGAATCAGAAGCTACAAGCATTTCATCACTTCAGTTTCGCAGGATATAAACAGCGCCATTTGTAAATTGGGAAAGCATCTGATCACACCGATCTTGGTTTGATTAGATAATGTAAGGGCAGAGGAGATATCTAGAGTCTGATAGATCCCAGATTTCTCAAAAAAGAATATATGACAGTGCCCATTGAAGTTATAGGGGATATTTGCATTCCCTGTGATAGCATTAAAAGTGATTAAAAAAAAATAAAGGGATAGTTTAAAAATAATTTTAAAAATCCAAATAACAAAACAAAAAAAAAAGTACCCTTAACCCCCCCGCGCACGCGCACACCTGTATTCATGAGCCTTGACCCTGTGCCAGTATGGAAACAGGGTTGGACACTTTGAGGCAAGAATATTGCACCTTTTTACAATACTCTAATTTTCTGAGATTGTGGATTTGGGGTTTTCATGAGCTGTAAGCCATAATCATCACAATTATGACAAATCACAGCTTGAACTATCTTGCTTTGCATGTAATGAGTCTATCTCATATATTAGTTTCACCTTTTAAGTTGCATTACTGAAATAAATGAACTTTTGCAGGATATTCTAATTTTTCGAGTTTCACCTGTATATTTCAAAACCTTGTGAGAAAAAATTAGATCTGCAAAATACTCACCATGCCTTTTTTTAAATTTCTTGGGGTGTCTACTTTCCAAAACTGGCTAATTTGGGGGGGGGGGGGGGTTTGGTGCTATCCTGGCATTTCAGGGTCTTCAAAACTGTGATAGGTAGTGAGGAAGTGAAATGAGGAAGTTACGCACCTTCAGGCTTTCAAAGTGGTCATTGGATTTCAGGCTCCTGTATGTGGCTATGCTCCCAAAAAGTCTCACACATGTGGTATCCCCATACTCGGTAGAAGTAGCAGAATGTATTTTAGGGTGTAATTCCATGAATGCCCATGGCTTGTGCGAGAAATATATAATTTAAATGACAACTTTGTTTAAAAAAAAAAGTTTGTCATTTTCCAGAAACTTGTGCAAAAAAAATAAATCTTCCGTGGACTCAACATGCTTTTCAGCAGATAGCTTAGGGTGTCTACTTTGAGAAAAGGGGTCATTTGGGGGTGTTTGTACTGTCCTGGTATTTTAGCACCTCAAGAAATGTGATAAGTAAAAGCTGTGCAAATTCCATTATCTATACCATAGTTTGTAGATGCTATAACTTTCACACAAAGCAATCAATATACACTTGATGGGATTTTGTTTTAACCAAAAACATGTAGCAGAATACATTTTGGCTTAAATATGACAAAATGAGTTTTTTGGATATTTTTTATGACAGAAATGAGAAAATAACTTTTTTTCAAAATGTGTCACTCTTGTTTTGTTTATAGCGCAAAAAATAAAAAGCTCACAGGTGATCAAATACCACTAAAAGAAAAGCTCTATTTGTGTGAAAAAAGGACATACATTTAATTTATGTGGAGTATTGCATGACTGCGCAATTTTCAGTTAAACTAGCGCAGTATAGCAAAAAATGGCATAAAGTGCAGTATCTAAAAAATAAATTTTCCATGGACTCAATATGCTTCTCAGCAGATAGCTTAGGGTGTCTACTTTGAGAAAAGGGGTCATTTGGGGGTGTTTGTACTGTCCTGGTATTTTAGCACCTCAAGAAATGTGATAAGCAGTCAGAAAGTAAAAGCTGTGTAAATTTCATTATCTATCCCTTAGTTTGTAGATGATATAACTTTCACACAAAGCAATAAATATACACTTATTGGGATTTTTTTAACCAAAAACATGTAGCAGAATAAATTTTGGCCTAAATTCATGACAAAATTTTAGTCTTTTTGGATATTTTTTATGACAGAAATGAGAAAATATTGTTTTTTTTTAAATGTTTTTTCTCTTTTTTGTTTATAGAGCCAAAAATAAAAAGCACACAGGTGATCAAATACCACCAAAAGAAAGCTCAATTTGTGGGGAAAGAAAGGACAAAATTTAATTTATGTACCGTATTGCATGACTGCGCAATTGTCAGCTAAACTAGCGCAGCGCTGTATTGCAAAAAAAATGGCGTAAATTGCAGTAGCTATACCATAGTTTGTAGACGCTACAACTTTCACAGAAAGCAATCAATATACACTTATTGGGATTTTTTTTACCAAAAACATGTAGCAGAATACATTTTGGTCTAAAAGTATAACTAACTTTGAGTTTACTATATATTTTTTATAGCCAAAAGTAAAAAATATTGTTTTTCCTCAAAATTTTCGGTCTTTTTTTGTTTATAGGGCGAAAAATAAAAAGCGAACAGGTGATCAAATACCACCAAAAGAAAGCTCTATTTGTGTGAAAAAAGGATGTAAATTTTGTTTGGGTACAGCATTGCATGACCGCGCAATTATCAGTTGAATTAGTGCAGTGCCGAGTAGCAAAAAGAGGCCTGGTCATTAAGGGGGGTAAATCCTCTAGAGGGCAAGTGGTTAAAGAAGGCCACAGGGGTATGAGAGGCAGTATACCACGTAGCTGGAGGAACAGTTGTAGAATTCCACTCCCACGGCACTTCTCCATCCAAAATCTTAAAGTCTGGAGCACTGACTCCATACCCAACCCCACCTCCACAGCGGAACGTTTCCAATGCCTATGTAAACAAGAAACTTTTTGGATCTACACTCTCAATACACTAGCCCCTGGTGGGTTAAACGAGGAAATAGAAGTTCACACTGTCTTATAAACACCACCATATTAGACTGTGCCCCTCACCAGATGCCATCTCCATTGACACAGAACCCGTTTAAAACACTCCCTCACTTATATCCAAAACACATGATCACCCCAATGCAATAAGCATGTATGCATCACTTAGGCCTTCCCCACCAATACACACATATGTATTCACCTATTGATTCATTATTCCTTTCCTATTGATTCCGTTGATGCGTGTACACACATGCGTTTACATGTACATGCGTTAACGCATCACATACCTCCCATCATAGCGCTATAAATCATCCACTTCATTTTTTATATTTCTTTATATGCATTACATATTAGTATATATATATATATATATATATATATTTTTTTTTTTTAACTAAATTCCATGTATTTTTTCATCATTTTATCATCATCATTTTTTTTATTAATATTATTTTTACTCTTTAATATTTACCCTTATTTTATATATATTTTATATATATATATATATATATATATATATATATATATTTATATTCCATATATTTATTTAATTTTTTATCTGTTTATTTATCATCTCTGTTTTATCATAAATTTGGTCCATGACAAATTTGGTCCAAATTATCATGAATCATGTTCACCAGAGACATTGCCGCCATTATGTGAAAAACCACACTAGAACATTATGCCAGTTACTGCTTTTTTATTGTATATGCCTGCTCCGATCCCCATCCACCAAGCCTAGCTGCTGACATCTTCCCCCAGCTGCCAGTCAGAGTGATATCATCCCACCCCCTCCTGTCTTCTGCCTATAAAACATTGGAGAACCCTACATCCAATCAGGTCTTAAGAAGAAGCAAGTGCTTTGAAACATGTCATCTGACCCTGTTCCTGCCCTGCCATTGGTCACCTGCTGAGGTCCTGACTTCCTTGCTGTCCATGTTGGTTTCAGCCCCATTTTTAAAAAACTCTCTGCATTGCTGAGCACTGATGGCTGCATCTCTGCTCATCCTGCACAAATAGGATCCAACTTCACATCACTGGCAGACTGAGGGCTTACCAAAGGCATTCTTTTACCATGCTATTATACTTCTTACGTTTTGTGAGTAGGTTTTAACCTCTTGTTATCATTAAATCTTTAACCCTCTACACTGAGATTGGTGCCCCCTTCTGTCCGATATGTTTAGGGGGTAAGCCTGCAGATTAGTGCTCAATTTTTTTTGGGGGGACAGGGGATTTTTGCTGACACACAATGCTCATATATCTTGGCAGGGGTGTAGTTTGGCATGTTCTTCCTTGGTTTTAAGTGGCCTTGTCCCAGCACTGGCCCCAACCACTGTCTTTGTAGGGATATATCTGTATGTATTCATGTATATTGGATTGTGCTTTTGCTTATGACCTTTGTGGAATATAACGGAAAGGTAAGTGGACGAAGGCAAACAAAAAAAAGTGGAAAAGAAAATTGAGAAAAGTGACAGAAAACCATGGATATCAGCTGGATGCTATGGAAGCCAAGAGACCCAACAAAACAACTGTCACTTCAGTGGTAGTAGAAGTTCAGCCATCACTGGTGAAGTCTTCTCTTGATTGTTGACTTTGACACACATACACCCACCTCCTGGAGAGTGTTCTTGATCTGGCCAACTGTTGTGAAGGATGTTTTCTTCAACAGGGAAAGAATTCTTCGGTCATCCACCACAGTTGTTTTCCATGGTCTTCCGGGTCTTTGGTGTTGCTGAGCTCACCGATGCGTTCCTTCTTTTTAAAAATGTTCCAAACAGTTGTTTTGGCCACGCCTAATATTTTTGCTATCTCTCTGATGGGTTTTTTTTGTTTTTTCAGCCTAATGATGGCTTGCTTCACTGATAGTGACAGCTCTTTGGATCTCATCTTGAGAGCTGACAGCAACAGATTCCAAATGCAAATAGCACACTTGAAATGAACTCTGGACCTTTTCTCTGCTCATTGTAATTGGGATAATGAGGGAATAACACACACTTGGCCATGGAACAGCTGAGAAGCCGATTGTCCCATTACTTTTGGTCCCTTAACAAGTGGGAGGCACATATGCAAACTGTTGTAATTCCTACACCGTTCACCTGATTTGGATGTAAATACCCTCAAATTAAAGCTGACAGTCTGCAGTTAAAGCACATCTTGTTCGTTTCATTTCAAATCCATTGTGGTGGTGTATAGAGCCAAAAATGTTAGAATTGTGTCGATGTCCCAATATTTATGGACCTGACTGTATTTGGGTATTTTTGCAGAGGTGCTGATCCTGAAGAACACTCTGGACTTTGCCCATAGATCAACTGTTGGAGCAACTGATGATAAGAAAGGTGAGGGATCAGCCCAGAACTACAAGGGAGGAGCTGGTCAATGACACGAAGAGAGCTGGGACCACAGTTTCAAAGGTCACTGTATGTAGAACACTACGCCGTCATGGTTTCAAATCATGCATTGGTTCCCCTGCTCAAGTCATCACATGTCCAGGCCCGTATGAAGTTTGCCAATGACCATCTGGATGATCCAGAGGGGGCATGGGAGAAAGTCATGTGGTCAGATGAGACCAAAGTAGAACTTTTTGGTCTAAACTTCACTTGTTGTGTTTGAAGGAAAAAGAAGAATGAGTTGCATCCCAAGAACACCATCCCTACTGTGAAGCATGGGGGTGGTAACATCATGCTTTGGGGGTGCTTTTCTGCAAAGGGGACAGGAAGACTGCACTGTATTAAGGAGAGGATGAATGGGACCATTTATTGTGAGATTTTGAGCAACAACCTCCTTTCCTCAGTCAGAGCATTGAAGATGGGTCATGGCTGGGTCTTCCAACATGACAACGACCTAAAGCACACAGCCAGGATAACCAAGGAGTGGCTCCGTAAGAAGCATATGAAGGTTCTGGAGTGGCCTAGCCAGTCTCCAGACCTAAAACCAATAGAACATCTTTGGAGGGAGCTGAAACTCCGTGTTGCCTAGCGACAGCCCCGAAACCTGACAGATCTAGAGGAGATCTGTGTAGATGAGTGGGCCAAAATCCCTGTTGCAGTGTGTACAAACCTGGTCAAGAAATACAGGAAACGTTTGACCTCTGTAATTGCAAACAAAGGCTTCTGTACCAAATATTAACACTGATTTTCTCAGGTGTTCAAATACTTATGTTCAGCAGTGCAAGACAAATAAATTCTTTAAAAATCATACAATGTGATTTCCTGAATTTTTTTTTTATTCTGTCTCTCAGAGTGGGAATGCACCTACAATGTGAATTTCAGACCCCTCCATGATTTCTAAGTGGAAGAACTTGCAAAATCGCAGGGTGTTCAAATACTTCTGTTCCTCGCTGTATATACAGGAGTTAAAATTATAGAAACCCCAGGTAAAAGAAAGAGATTGTAACCTAATATATTGTTGGACCACCATTGGCATCCAAGACGGTCTTAATTCCTCTGGGAATTGACAAATATAAGTTTTGGATGGCGGATAATGGAATTTGATACCATTCTTCATGCAAAAATAGTTCCAGTTCTCGCAGAAATGCTGGAGGCGGAAAACAAGCCTGAACCTTGTTCACCAAAATTTCCCATAGTGGCTCTATGATATTGAGGTCAGACAACTGGGGAAAGTGCGAGAGTTTGTCTGCATGCTCGACAAACCAAGATTTGACAACACCAGCTGTGTTAATCAGAGCATTATCATCTTGTCTCTGGGAAGCAATGTCTGTACCATGGAGTGCACGTGGTTGGCCAAAATGTGTACATTTCTACATAGTCGCTGGCATTGACTCTACCTTGACAGGAGACAAGAATATCCTGCATCCACCGCAAACTTTGGTAGGTAATGTATCTATCAAACTGCTTTCTATTGGCTAGGCCCCGAAAGAATCCAGCGATCCTCTTTTTGGTCAGCTCCCATTACTCAGCCCTTCTGCTACAAAAGTCCACGATAGTCACCTGTGCCTGAAAGAATTCATCAAAGGCTTGTTTAACATGTTCTTCCTTGAGGAGAGTCAAATTCAATCTGCAGATGCCCTTGCCTCTCTGAGGGGGGTCTAAAGCATTCAAGACCACAGATAGCATACAGTGATCAGAGAACTCTACTGCCTGCACCACTGGGAGAGAGAAAGCAGAGGTCTCCTTTAAAAAAAAAAAACGATCTATCCTACTCTGGCTATTACCTTGATGAAAGGTGAACCCTGTGTCATCTGGGAGGTGCTTAATGTGCACATCCCTAACCATACTATTCAAAAACACTCTATCATATCTCAGCTTGTCTACTAAAGTCACCACCAAAGACCACTTGCCAGGATGTAAAAAGAAATGGCTTGATTCTTGTAAAAAGGGATTTTCTGCCCCACTTTTTGTGCGCTCTTTAAACACTAAATAGGTCCTGCCCTCCCACAAGGATGTCTAAGACCATACATATCCCAATCTTCACCTCAATAACCCACTGGACAGTTACTATGCCAGTTTTAAACATCGCCACACCTCTGTAAGGCTCGGCCGCAAGAGACCAGCAAGATGGACCATACCTCCACTCTCTCTATCTGCCAAGAAGGTGAGCCTAGTCTCTTGCAAAAATAAAATTTCAGCATCTAATTGGCTGAACAAAAAGAAGGCCATACAGTTGCAAGAAAAAGTATGTGAACCCCTTGGGATTACGTGGAGTTTTGCATGAATTGGGCATAAAATGTGCTCTGAACGTCATCTAAGTCACAACAATAGAAGAACACAGTCTGCTGAACATAATACTACACAAACATTAGATGTTGCCATGGTTTAATTGCACATAACATGTAAACATTCACAGTGCAGGGAGGAAAAAGTATGTGAGACCCTAGCTTAATGACTTCTCCCAGAGCTAATTGGAGCCAGGAGTGAGCCAACCTTGACTGCAATCAGTCTGATGATATTGGATGTGTTGCTGACAGCTGTCCTGCCCTTAAAAAACACACACCAGTTTTGGGTTTACTGGTTTCAAGAAGCACTGTCTGATGTGAACCATGCCTCGCAGAAAAGAGCTCTCAGAAGACCTACGATCAAGAATTGTTGACTTGCATGAAGCTGGAAAGGGTTACAAAAGTATCTCCAAAAGCCTTGATGTTCATGTGTCCACGGTAAGATAGACTGTCTACAAATGGAGAAAGTTTAGCACTGTTGCTACTCTCCCTAGGCGTGGTCGTCCTGTAAAAATGACTGCAAGAGCACATCGCAGAATGCTGCATGAGGCAAAGAAGAATCCCAGAGTGTCAGCTAAAGACCTACAGAAATCTCTGGCACATGCTAACATTTTTGTTGACACATCTACAATAAGGAAAACATGAAACAAGAATGGAGTACATGGGAGGACACCACGGAGGAAGCCATTGCTGTCCAAAAAGAATATTGCAGCACGTTTGAAGTTTGCAAAAGAGCTCCTGGATGTTCCACAGCACTACTGGCAAAATATACTGTGGACAGATGAAACCAAGATTGAGTTGTTTGGGAAGAACACACAACACTATGTGTGGAGAAAGAAAGGCACAGCACACCAACATCAAAACCTCATCCCCACTGTAAAACATGGCGGAGGGAGCATCATGGTTTGGGGCTGCTTTGCTGCCTCAGGGCCTGGACGGATTGTTGTCATTGATGGGAAAATGAATTCCAGAGTTTATCAAGACATTTTGCAGGAAAACGTACGACCATCTGCCCGCCAACTGAAGCTCCGCAGAGGATGGGTGATGCAACAGGACAATGAGCCAAAGCATACAAGTAATTCAACAAAACAATGGCTGCAACAGCACAGAATACGCCTTCTGGAGTGGCCCAGTCAGAGTCCTGACCTCAACCCAATTGAAATGCTGTGGCATGACCTTAAGAGAGCGATTCACACCAGACATCCCAAGAATATTGCTACACTGAAACAGTTTTGTGAAGAGGAGTGGTCCAAAATTACTCCAGATCGTTGTGCAGGTCTGATCTGCAACTACAGGAAACGTTTGGTTGAGGTTATTGCTGCCAAAGGAGGGTCAACCATTTATTAAGTCCAAAGGTTCACATACTTTTTCCTCCCTGCACTGTGAATGTTTACATGTTATGTGCAATTAAACCATGGCAACATCTAATGTTTGTGTAGTATTATGTTCAGCAGACTGTGTTCTTCTATTGTTGTGACTTAGATGACGTTCAGAGCACATTTTATGCCCAATTCATGCAAAACTCCACGTAATCCCAAGGGGTTCACATACTTTTTCTTGCAACTGTAGAACGAGTGCTTAATGACTTAATGCTGGCGACATTTATTTTTACCACTTTTAGTGGAGGGGGAACCGCCATTTGGGTTATTGGGTAGATTGCTTCTTAGCTCCTCTTTGCTGCTCATCACCATGAGCCTCTCTCTTTCTCGAGGTCTCCTCAAACTCAATTTCAGATTCTGAACTACACTTAGAAGAAGAGCCTGATGAGGAAATATTTAAATAGGAGGCCAAAAAACAGTTGGAGACAGGCACTGGAGCTTCCTGTCCCTGTTCTGTCCCCACCACCCACTTCTTCTGCCTTACAACCTTCCTTCTCCCCTCTAGGTACTGCTAGTCAGACTCAGAGATGCTCTCATCTCTTGCTCTTTTGTTAGAAGTCTTCACAGAAGACTTTACAGAAGAGAACAATTTTTGCCACCCTCCACCACTCCTGGTGGGGAAGGGACCTTCCTTCCAGTCATACTTTGGAGGGGAAGACTCACGGGGGATAACTGACTCAGGGGGCACAGATTTGGAAGGTTCTGACACAAGGGGAGCAGGTCCAGTAGGTTGGGGGGACACAGAGAAACACACAGAAGGAAAACATACAGACACAGGAGGGGTGGCCAATGGAACTGGGGAGGGATCCTGAACAGAACCAGGGGAGTCAGTCACCGGAGAGGAGTATGTTACACCAGGGGCCTCAGCCTTCAACCTTTCCAGCCTCAAACGTTCATCCATTACCTCTTTCTCCACATTGTGCCAAGCCTCAGGACATTGGCTGTAGGGGTGGCCAAGGTGTAGACACAGGTTGCACCTTATCTGGGTGCAGTCCTTGGCCACATGCCCTTACCCCGACACATTGAACAAATTAAGGCTGAACAGGAGATAAAATGCCTCTTTTCTCCACACACCTGACACAGCTTTGGCTGACCAGGGTAGAAAAAAGCCATCTGGTCCCTCCCTATAAAAGCAGAGGAGGGCAGGTGATGGACAATGTTCTCATCCCTGGCCAACCTGACTGTCACCGACCAACCCCCAGCCAGATGCTGCGCCCATCAGGAATTTTATACAGTTTTGTCAAAACCTCCCCATAATGTCTCAACCAGACCTCTAGGTCCCAAGCAAGAACACACTCATTACTGAGGATGATGGTTATCTTTTTCACTGTTGACCTCTGTGAGACAGCAATTGGTGCCAGATCTTCCCATTTGGGGCTTGACCTGCACATTACTATGAACAGATGGATCTGAGCTGGTAGGACTGTCCTTCACATTTGTCCTGGTAGGATTGTCCTTCAAACTTGTCCTGTTAGTATTGTCCTTCACACCTCTACTGACAGGACTGTCCTTCACACCTCTACTGGCAGGACTGTCCTTCACACCTCTACTGGTATGATTGTCCAACACACCTCTACTGGTAGGATTTTCCATCACACCTGTACTGGTAGGACTGTCCTTCACA
Organism: Staurois parvus; assembly: GCF_062004578.1. Lineage (NCBI taxonomy): Eukaryota > Metazoa > Chordata > Amphibia > Anura > Ranidae > Staurois > Staurois parvus. The sequence continues at coordinate 161,712 of NW_028318307.1, forward strand.
CGTGCACTGGCAGGATTTTCCATCATATCTGTACTGGTAAGATTGTCCTTCACGCCTCTACTGGTAGGATTGTCCTTCACACCTGTATTGGTAGGATTTTCCATCACACCTGCACTGCTAGGATTTTCCATCACACCTCTGCTGGTAAGATTTTCCATCACACCTGCACTGGTATGATTGTCCTTCACACCTCTACTGGTAGGATTTTCCATCACACCTCTACTGGTAGGATTGTCCTTCACACCTGTACTGCTAGGATTTTCCATCATACCTGTACTGGTAGGATTTTCCATCACACCTGTACTGGCAGAAATGTCCTTCACACCTCTACTGACAGGACTGTCCTTCACACCTCTACTGGCAGGACTGTCCTTCACACCTCTACTGGTATGATTGTCCAACACACCTCTACTGGTAGGATTTTCCATCACACCTGTACTGGTAGGACTGTCCTTCACACCTGCACTGGCAGGATTTTCCATCATACCTGTAGTGGTAAGATTGTCCTTCACGCCTCTACTGGTAGGATTGTCCTTCACACCTGTATTGGTAGGATTTTCCATCACACCTGCACTGCTAGGATTTTCCATCACACCTCTGCTGGTAAGATTTTCCATCACACCTGCACTGGTATGATTGTCCTTCACACCTCTACTGGTAGGACTGTCCTTCACACCTGCACTGGTAGGATTGTCCTTCACACCTCTACTGGTAGAATTTTCCATCACACCTGCATTGGGATGATTGTTCTTCACACTTCTACTGGTAGGAGTTTCCATCACACCTCTACTGACAGGACTGTCCTTCACACCTCTACTGGCAGGACTGTCCTTCACACCTCTACTGGTAGGATTGTCCTTCACATTTCTACTGGTAGGATTGTCCTTCACACCTGCACTGGTAGGATAGTCCTTTACACTTCTACTGGTAGGATTTTCCATCACACCTGTACTGGTAGGATTTTCCATCACATCTGTACTGGTAGGATTTTCCATCACATCTGTACTGGTAGGATAGTCCTTCACACCTCTACTGGTAGGATAGTCCTTCACACCTCTACTGGTAGGATTTTCCATCACACCTGTACTGGCAGGACTTTCCTTCCCACTTGTAATGGAAAAACTGCTATCAATCACAGACATTAACCTTTCCATCAAGTGCAGTCACAGTCTCCACTGTAATACCACTGGTCACCTGATGCTGCACTATAGAGCTTTGTTCAGCAGCTGTGACTGGGCAAGAAGGTTTGGAATTGGCCAAAGAAGGGTTAACGGGTTCTGCTGGCACTTGTAGTCCCTCTGCAGACATATATATTTTTTGAAATGCACATTTTGCTGACCTCTAACACCAACAGTCAAAGCATTCCTGGACATGGGGTCACCAGGTTGGGTGTCACTGGGCAAACTGTCAGCATTAGTTACTGTGTTGAAAGGCACAAAAATTGTTTATCCACAGTTTGGGGCTTGATAGACTTTACCTTATCAGGCACGTTATCAGGGATGTCCTCACCATCAAACACCAGCTGATTCCCCCACATTGGAGACTCCATCGACAGGATCACCCTTAGAAGCCTCCTGAGTCCTGAGAAAGCATGGGGATGCTTACCTCACCATGAGGAGGCAGGGGGTCAGAACTGGGGATCTCCTCCTTTGCCTCCATCTTTGACATCCTTACAAAACTTATCCTTGAAAGGTCCATCTCTCCCTTCTATCAGGGCCACAATGTTTTCCTGCTGTTCCACCCAGACATTAGCCAAATGGATTTCTGGATCCACGGTTCCGGCTATACGTGCTCTCACGCTGATCCATGGATCCACGGTTCCGGCTATACGTGCTCTCACGCTGATCCATGCATCCACGGTTCCGGCTATACGTGCTCTCACGCTGATCCATGGATCCACGGTTCCGGCTGTACGTGCTCTCACGCTGATCCATGCATCCACGGTTCCGGCTGTACGTGCTCTCACGCTGATCCATGGATCCACGGTTCCGGCTGTACGTGCTCTCACGCTGATCCACGGATCCACGGTTCCGGCTGTACGTGCTCTCACGCTGATCCACGGATCCACGGTTCCGGCTGTACGTGCTCTCACGCTGATCCACGGATCCACGGTTCCGGCTGTACGTGCTCTCACGCTGATCCACGGATCCACGGTTCCGGCTGTACGTGCTCTCACACTGATCCACGGATCCACAGTTCCGGCTGTACGTGCTCTCACACTGATCCACGGATCCACTGTTCCGGCTGTACGTGCTCTCACACTGATCCATGGATCCACTGTTCCGGCTGTACGTGCTCTCACACTGATCCATGGATCCACGGTTCTGGCTGTACGTGCTCTCACACTGATCCACAGTTCCGGCTGTACGTGCTCTCACACTGATCCATGCATCCACGGTTCCGGCTGTACGTACTCTCACACTGATCCATGGATCCACGGTTCCGGCTGTACGCGCTCCCACACTGATCCATGGATCCACGGTTCCGGCTGTATGCGCTCTCACACTGATCCATGGACCCACGGTTCCGGCTGTACGCGCTCTTACACTGATCCATGGACCCACGGTTCCGGCTGTACGTGCTCTCACACTGATCCATGGATCTACGGTTCCGGCTGTACGCGCTCCCACACTGATCCATGGATCCACGGTTCCGGCTGTACGCGCTCTCACACTGATCCATGGACCCACGGTTCCGGATGTACGCGCTCTCACACTGATCCATGGATCCACGGTTCCGGCTGTACGCGCTCTCACACTGATCCATGGACCCACGGTTCCGGCTGTACGCGCTCTCACACTGATCCATGGACCCACGGTTCCGGATGTACGCGCTCTCACACTGATCCATGGATCCACGGTTCCGGATGTACGCGCTCTCACACTGATCCATGGATCCACGGTTCCGGCTGTACACGCTCGCACACTGATCCATGGATCCACGGTTCCGGCTGTACGCGCTCCCACACTGATCCATGGATCCACGGTTCCGGCTGTACGCGCTCTCACACTGATCCATGGATCCACGGTTCCGGCTGTACGCGCTCCCACACTGATCCATGGATCCACGGTTCCGGCTGTACGTGCTCTCATGCTGCTTTCCCAATCGCTTCAACTCCACTCTGAGTTTGTAGAGCTTGTCTCACTCCCTATTCAGGACCTTAATCCCGGCCTCCAGTCTCTCCTGAATGGACTCCGCTCCTTCATCTTCACCGGGGCAGACAGATCACCAGCCCCAGCTTGCAAGGAGGCAGACATGTCACCTGTCAGCCCAGGGGATGGCTGCGAGCTCCCAGAAGGAGAAGCCCCGCTCGGCTCCATGGCTTCACCAGGAGGGAAAGATTTCACCACACTCCCCTCTCACACACAGCAGCTGGAACACCTTCCTAATCTCAGCAGTACAGTCTGATCACTGTGTGACGAGACTGAGGAAATGCTCCTCCCCTTCCACAAAGATACTATGTACAGTCTGATCACTGTGTGAGGAGACTGAGGAAATGCTCCTCCCCTTCCAAAAAGATACTATGTACAGTCTGATCACTGTGTGAGGAGACTGAGGAAATGCTCCTCTCCTTCCACAAAGATACTATGTACAGTCTGATCACTGGAGGAGGGGAGACTGAGGAAATGCTCCTCCCCTTCCACAAAGATACTATGTACAGTCTGATCACTGGGGGAGGAGACTGAGGAAATTCTCCTCCCCTTCCACAAAGATACTATGTACAGTCTGATCACTGGGGGAGGAGAGACTGAGGAAATGCTCCAACCCCTTCCACAAAGATTCCATGTACAGTCTGATCACTGGGGGAGGAGACTGAGGAAATGCTCCTCCCCTTCCACAAAGATACTATGTACAGTCTGATCACTGGGGGAGGGGAGAATGAGGAAATGCTCCTCCCCTTCCACAAAGATACTATGTACAGTCTGATCACTGGGGGAGGGGAGACTGAGGAAATGCTCCTCCCCCCTTCCACAAAGATACTCTGTACAGTCTGATCACTGGGGGAGGATAGACAGGAAATGCCTCCTCCTCCTTCTACAAAGTTACAATGTACAGCCTGATCACTGGGGGAGGGGAGTCTGAAAGAATGCTTCCTCCTCCTTCTACAAAGTTACAATGTACAGTCTGATCACTGGGGGAGGGAAGACTAAGGAAAGGCCTCCTCCTCCTTCTACAAAGTTACAATGTACAGTCTGATCACCGGGGGAGGGGAGTCTGAGAGAATGCTTCCTCCTCCTTCTACAAAGTTACAATGTACAGTCTGATCACTGGGGGAGGGGAGACTGAAAGAATGCTTCCTCCACCTTCTACAAAGTTACAATGTACAGTCTGATCACTGAGAGAGGGGAGACTGAGGAAATGCCTCCTCCTCCTCGTACAAAGTTACAATGTACAGTCTGATCACTGGGGGAGGGGAGACTAAGGAAATGCCTTCTCCTCCTTCTACAAAGTTACAATGTACAGTGTGATCACTGGGCAATGGAAAACTGAGGAAATGCTTCCTCCTCCTTATACAAAGTTACAATGTACAGTCTGATCACTGAGAGAGGGGAGACTGAGGAAATGCCTCCTCCTCCTCGTACAAAGTTTCAATGTACAGCTTAACAACTGGGGGAGGGGAGACTAAGGAAATGCCTCCTCCTACTTCAAAGTTACAATGTACAGTCTGATTACTGGCAGAGGAGAGATTGAGGAAATGCTTCTTCCTCCATCTACAAAGGTACAATGTACAGTCTGTTCCATGGGGAAGGAGACTGAGGAAATGCTTCCTCCTTCTTCAACAAATTTACAATGTACAGTCTGATCACTGGGGGAGGGGAGACTGAGGAAACATCTCATCCTTCTACAAAGTTACAATGTACAGCCTGATCACTGGGGGAGGGGAGACTGAGGAAATGCCTCTTCCTCCTTCTACAAAGTTACAATGTACAGCCTGATCACTGGGGGAAGGGAGTCTGAGAGAATGCTTCCTCAAAGTTACAATGTTACAAAGTTACAATGTACAATGTGATCACTAAGAGAGGGGAGAGTGAGGAAATGCCTCCTCCTCCTCGTACAAAGTTACAATGTACAGCCTGATCACTGAGGGAGGGGAGACTAAGGAAATACCTCCTCCTCCTTCTACAAAGTTACAATGTACAGTGTGATCACTGGGCAATGGAAAACTGAGGAAATGCTTCCTCCTCCTTATACAAAGTTACAATGTACAGTCTGATCATTGGGGGAGGGGAAACTGGTTTCAAGGCAGATTAAAAATGCAAACACATCAAAAATATAACATGTGTGTATTATCGAAGCATTTTTGAAGAGTTTTTAATGCATTTCAATTCATTTCAATGTTTTTGGCATGAACACAATACGTTTTTCCGCACAACAAACATGGTGTGATTGCAGAAACAAAATTGCGGGATAGACTAAAAAGGTTCCAAGCATTTTTTGGCATCAAGCAGCCCACAATTTTTGATTAATCGTGGCGCATTTGCTGCACAGAAAAACACATTGCAATCGTGGCAAAAAATGCCCAGTGTTTTCAGGTGCCATTGAAATGATTGCCACCTGAACATGCAATTGTGCGTTTTCACAGTGTGTTTTCAAATCACGGGCAGAATCGCAACGATTCCGTCCACGATTTGAAACTCCCTAGTGTGAATGGTGCCTTACTCTACCTTTCTAATCTGCCCAGCAACCAGTTGACCAAAAAATAAATTCATGCCAAAAATGCACATAAAAAAATGTAAAAGGCACTGCAAAGCAGACAAAACGTAAACTGCATTGTACCCTAAACGTGGTAAAATCACTACAGAATCGTGGGCATAATCACAGCAAAATTCAGGATAAAACAGCATTAAAATTGCGGCTAAAATTGCAGCAAAATCGCAAAAAAATTTGTGGCAAAAGTGCGGGTAAAATCACAGATAAAATCGTGGCAAAATCCCCGATAAAATTGCAGCAAAATCCCAGGTTAAATTTAATAAAATCGCAGCAAAATTGTGGGTAAAATCGCAGCCAAATCCCAGGTAAAATTGGGTAAAATCGCAGCAAAATCGTGTGTAAGATTGCTGCAAAATCGTGAGTAAATTTGCCACAAAATCGTGGGTAAAATCACAGCAAAACCTAAGGTAAAAATTGGGTAAAATTGCCACAAAATCGTGAGTAAAATTGCAACAAAATCATAAGTAAAATCACAGCAAAATCTCAGGTAATATTGGGTAAAATCACAGCAAAATTGTGAGTAAAATTTCCGCAAAATCGTGGGTAAAATCACAGCAAAATCCCAGGTAAAATTGGGTAAAATCGCTGCAAAATTGTGAGCAAAATCACAGAAAAATCCCAGGTAAGATTAGGTAAAATTGCTGCAAAATCGTGAGTAAAATTGCCGCAAAATCCCAGGTAAAATTGCATCAAAATCGTGGGCAAAATTATGGCAAAATCCCAGATAAAATTGCAGCACAATTTTGGGTAAAATCGCATTTTCGGTGGCCATTATCAGCACCTTTTTTTCCTATCGGCGACATGGTGATATCAGTGTTTTCGGTGGGCGGTAATATATGGTGCATCCTTAGTATGTATAGTATATACCAGGGGCGGACTGACAACTCATGGGGCCCCCGGGCAATAGGGGATCTTGGGGCCCCTGTGTCCTCGCCCACACTCAAGCCACACCCAAAAAGGCCTCTGAAAGGTACCAAGGCATCTCATGGGGCCCCCTACTGACCCTGGGCCCTCGGGCAGTGCTGGAATAGTCAGTCCGCCCCTGGTATATGCATTGTTACTAGTGGTGGAGGTGCAGACTTCTAGTTGAAGATATGGGAGGTGGGACAGACCCAGAGGCCTTGATTCACTGAGATGTGAGTGTATTAGCAGAGACTGACCATTCAGGCAGACTCCGGTCAATCAATCAGTGGTCTGACCAGCGTCTAGCAAGCTCATTAACGAGCGTCTACTGACTACTTTGCCATTAGTGAATGTGGTATCCCGTCTGGCACATTTTTAGGTGCAATACCGGATATATTCGCTAGATGGCGCACATGCGCGGGCTTTATTAACATTGGCGTTTTACCGATAGAAAATTCTAATACAGCTGTACTATTACATTCTGAAAATTCTCTTTTGCTATTTTTTTTTTTTTGCTGTTTCTCCAAAATGATCAGGAAAGTATTGCATTTACTAATGAATGTCATACATTTTATTTTCAAATTTTTCACACTTATATCTCAAATAATTTATATACTTCTAATTTCCCAATATAGATATATATCTTCATTCTCTTTAATCACATAACTATTCTATGTTAAAGACAAGTGCAGCGCTATAAATGCATGTGATCAATAATGAACGCATGTAAAAACCAAAAAGTGCAAAGAATTGCAATAATGATGTAAACTGGTAAATCGTGCTAAAATAAGTTCATAGAATCATTCCTGAATAATGGAATGTCCTTCGTGTGAGAGTACCAACTCAGAGAGTGCCTATGAATGGCACGTGTGGTCTCTCCGTGACGGACAGTAGTGCATGAACTCGTGAAAGGTAAACCACCCTTGGGACTGGTCTACACTCACCAGAACAAAAGTATTAATGTGCATGGGTTATACACATCGCACATCTGGGGGTGCAGCGGTATGCTGGCAGCTATGGGTTAGTCATCCAGCTCCATCCATCCATCCATCAGGGTGGGTGCCCAAATGGTCCTGGGGAGGAATTAGCTCAGCCACAGGAGCCAGAAAGGTGCTCAATAGTGTAGTACACTGTCACAGGGGTGGATGACCTTTCACGAGTTCATGCACTACTGTTCGTGGTTATATTTATCTTGTGTAAGACCATTTTACTAGTCTATATCATTTGACCAGCGCTCGCTTTATCATTTTTAAACAATGTAACTATTCTACATTATAACTCAAACTGTGTTTCCCACAGTGGTTTAGTGGTTAGAGCTCAGAACTTACAGCACTTGGGTCATGGGTTCTAATCCCAGTCTTGGCAACATCCCAAAAAAATGGAGATCAATTTTCTGGGTTGTGGCAGGAATATTGATCAATCAATTATGATTTTGCCTAATGACTAGAAAGTGGATGAATGTTACTTGCGTACTGTTCTTCTGCCAATTAGGTCATGTGCAAGTTTCATGCCGTGTATATTTCATTGTAACTTTTTTCTCTTTTAAATCTGTCTCCTTATACAACTTGACCCCCTCCCCCACCCCATCATCACCTGTCCCATATGCAAATCTATGGATCACCGCCCCACTCTTTAACTATCTATTTACTGATCAAGTGAATGTGTCTCATTTTCTATCAGCTACAGCTCAGATCTCACATTATTATACAATTGCTGATTGTATCTCACCACTAGTCTGATTGAATTCACAATTCCTGGTCAGTCCTGTTCCCTGACCTCTAATAACCTTTAGGGCCAGTTCACACTACATGTGTTTCAGTTGCTTTTTCAGCATCACAAACGCACAGAAAGAAGGTTATATGGTTGTCAATGTCATAGTTCACATCAGCGCTTGCATTTTCAATGCATTGCAGGTGCTGTAAACAAAGTTGACCACGCTGCATTGTTTCTGCACAGAACTGTACTGGAACACATTGAAACGTCCTTGAATGTACTAAAACGCACATGTCCCTAACTACATTGAATACAAAGAAAATAGAAAAAAATAAGTGGAAGGGATACAAAAATGCAATGTAAACATGTCCAAAACGCATCCAAAATGTACTGGAACACACTAAACATGCATGCCAAAAGGGCATGAAAAAAACCCATCAGGAACACATCTAGACTGTTTCTATAGTGTGAACCAGCCCTTAGGACTTGTTCACACCATTGGTGGTGCAGAAACGCATGCAAGAACACACATTTTCCAGCACAGCAAAGAAATGCAATGCCCTGTGTAGATGTGCGCAGGTACCATGATGAAAACGTTGTTGCACCTACACACGTCTATTAAAAACAGCCCCATTCACAGCCACAAATACGCATGGCACCACACTACTGTGCGGTTAGGTGCGACACACTTGGAAAATAACATAAAAATAAGCCAACATGGCTAAAACATATCTTGAAAATATGGGGACTCTGATATCCGGCGACAGTCCGTTCACGAACGAGAAGCAATTCTGCACCCCTAAAACCAACATAGAGGAAAGGGATGGTCAAATTGCTGTGCTGCTTCCAAACCACCTCTGGCATGCCAGGGTCATTATGCAGGTCCTCGATGCCAGTTCTTGCCTGCGGCCACAAAATATCCACTGGCCACAAGTGAAGGTGAGTGGAGGACGTGAAGGTGGATTTCTACCAGCTTCAACCGCAAGCAGTACCACTCCTGAAAAATGAGAGCAAATAATCATTGACACGTCATCATGACAGTCAATTCTCAGTGCAGGCTATCTAGAGTGTCTTTCCTTTTTAACCATTTCAAGAGTTTAAGGAAACATTCTTGGAGCATCTACTGTGTTTGGAAAGGCCAAAGGTCCCCCCCTCCCCCAGGCACACTAATGCTTATGCAGGCCATAGACGGGGAGAAAAACAGCCGATTTTTCTTTTAAAAAATGAAAAATCGGTTGTTCAAGCAGCCGACGTTACCAGCAATGGTAAAAAAAAAATCGGCCGATTTTCATCCCGTCTACAGCCGGCAAAAAGTGTCCCTGCAGAGAGCTCCGCTATTTCTTTGACAGTTCTTTGACATTTATAGCGGTTGCAACAATGTATTTGTATCCATTTCGGATACAGATGTTTTTATTCGGAAACAAATAGATACAATGTTGCAACCGCTGTAAATGTCAAGGAACTGTCAAAGAAATAGCGGAGCTCTCTGCAGGGACACTTTTTGCCATACTGGAATTCCTCTCATTTTTCATCCTTCTTCTTCCTCTTCTTCTTCCTCTTCTTCTTCATCATCATCCTCTTCTTCCTCTTCATCATCTTCTTCTTCTTCTTCATCATCATCCTCTTCTTCATCATCTTCATCATCATCATCCTCTTCTTCTTTTTCTTCTTTTTGTCTTCCTCTTGCAGGTCACTGCTCATGTGCAGATTTTTTATCAGTAAAAAAATCGGCCGATTTGCCCATCATTGCCGCGAAAATCGGCCGATCGGCAAATTCGGCCGTTTTTTTCCAACTTTACCGAAAAAAAAAATCTGCCAAAATACCGAAAAACGGCCGAACAAATAGCCCACCAACGATCCGAAAATTGGCCGATTTTCGACCCATCTATGGCCTGCATAAGATATGGTGTGGCCCTAGGGTCAATGTGTGTTTAGAATACTTCCAAAATGCACATACAAAAACACTCCATCCAAATGCATGTTGCATTTCTATAGCATGTTAAACAGAAGAAAAATGCACTTACATAATGTTAACATGCGCAAGTAAAAATAGACAAAATCCACATCCTTTTATTCTGGCTTCACATACATGCATTGTGGTCTAACACCGCACTCCTGGGCAAATCACATGCAATTTGTGTGCGTTGCAATTAGAGACAAACATTTTGCACACCTCAAATTGCACCGCATCCGGGCCAAAAATGTGCAGGACCCTTTTTCAGGGTATGCACATGGGTATGAATAGGCATGCCATCCAATTTGGCAAATCGCAATACGCTTTGTGTACCAATATTGGTGTGTTGGTAACTTCACCTAGAAAGCCGCAGCAGGTGGCATGAAGGGGTTGCGGTTGTGATGCGGTGCAGCGCTTGCACAGAAAACACTGCAAATTTCACATCGCATCTGTGTGACACCAGAATGTGCCAATATGTGGCTTGACAAAGCACAGTGGTCAGTGCAGATTATTTTCAATCCATGTTTTTTTACACTTTTCATTCACTGGTTTAACTCAGGTGATCATTAATCACAATTATCTCCGGAGATCACATGCAGCCCCTCAACCATCTACACATATCTCTGGAAATCTATACAGATCTCCTTGAAAAAATGTCTCCTCTCCTCTTCGGAAAACAATTGTCCTCCACCTCATAAACAGGGGGACAGAGAAGACTTCTCCTTGATAACTAAAATCAGATGAATTATCTGTGCTTAATAAACATACACCAATACTGCAAATGCATTGTACTGTCCAAGGCATTGCACACGAACGCATTGCACACTAGAAATGTCAAATGCGTTAGCGTGTACAGTGCATGAGTGTAAAATGCTTTAGTGCACACTGCAGTGTACAACGCATTGCACACTGTAATACTCTGTACAAAGTAATACCGTGTACACCCACACATTGTAGACTGTAATGCACTGTACACTGTCATGCAGGATGGAGCAACGCATTGCACACTGTGATACCGTGTACACCCACACATTGTAGACTGTAATGCACTGTACACTGTCATGCAGGCTGGAGCTACGCATTGCACACTGTGATACCGTGTACACCCACACATTGTAGACTGTAATGCACTGTACTCTGTCATGCAGGATGGAGCAACGCATTGCACACTGTGATACCGTGTACACCCACACATTGTAGACTGTAATGCACTGTACACTGTCATGCAGGCTGGAGCTACGCATTGCACACTGTGATACGCTGTCCACTGTCATGCAGAATCCAGCAACACATTGCACACTGTAATACCATGTACACCAACACATTGTAGAATGTAATGCATTATACGCAGTATACATGTCCAGATATTCAAAGATTAGCCATGAAGGCCTAGCTGGTTACCTATTTGGCGACCGCAGATAGCCGAATAACGCTACACTGCATCCAGGCAGCTCTGGGAGGGTGTCATATGACATCCTGGCAGAACGCGCTCTCCGTGATTGCTGTGTCCTAAGGACACAGCTGATCACGTGATGTGGTAAAGACCAATCACAGCGGCTTTTTACCATGTGATCAGCCATGTCCAATGACACGCTGATCACCGGGAAATGCATTTGCCGGGTCTTGGCTGCACTTTCATCACGCTGTCAGAATGTGTGGAAAGTACTGCCGAGAACCAGCAGTTATCAAAGCAGGGGTTGGCCCCGATGATCAGTGCCCACCAGTGCCACCCAACAGTTCCGCCCACCTGTGGCCAGCAGTGCCGCCTCATTAACGCACATCAGTGTTGCTAAATTACCAGTTTACCAAATGTTATAATATAAACAGCCTTTTATTCATTATGAGCTATTTTGTGGTTTATCGAGCAAAAAGTAAAACTCACAGCAGCAAGTCAATACCACCCAAAGAAAGCTCAATTTGTCTGAAAAAACTGATACAAATTTAAGATGGGTACAATGTGGCATGACCGCACAATTGTCATTCAAAGGGTAACAGTGCAGAAAGATGAAAATTGGCCAGGACAGGAAGGGGGTAGGAGTACCCAGTAGGCAAGTGGTTAATATAATTGACCCATCAATACCCAGGAGCTAATGTACAGATAAGTAGCACGTGCACCAAGTGAGATTCTGCTAGGCCCCACCCACAAAATTACAATTACTTGTCCCTCACATGTTATAAACATATTTGCAATGGCCACAGTTACTTTACATATAAGGATCATCTCCTCACTTGAGAACTGTGCTCTCGCCATGTCCAAATGCCAATAAAGTTATCAAAATTTTCAACCAACACAAAACCTCCAACCACTTCTCATCCACTTACACTCCCCACAACCACTTCCGGGTGCGTGCGCACGTGATGACGGACTTCCAGGAGGATAGCTGCTCGTGCGCCATGGGGGACACCTGTTTGGCGTTTATTTGTGCACGATCGCGCATATCTATGCACGATCGCTCATTTCTATGCACGGCTATGATAGCTTTCACGAATGTGTGTTTTAGTGATTTTTTTTCTTTTTAAACCTTGGCTAATATATCTTTGTTGCCAAAGGCCAAAAATCAACATACAGTGGGGACTATTTTATTACTGTAAATCAAATTGTAGAAAACCTGTAGCTGGCTGCACAGTGAATGTGACATTCATTAGTACATAATATTGTGGTGCAAGCAGGTTTTTTATTTTTTTGTTTGGTTTTGAAAAAGCCAGTTTGCACCCACTTGCATATTCACGCTCTTACAAGCTACATTTGAGCAGATTATATAAGTATACAAAGTAACTATTAAGGTTGTTCATATATTGAACATAAAATAAACACAAAAACATCGGTGAAACATTTATTGATCAAATATATCTTCATTTATTTGGTCAGCAGGAACAAGTAGGTACAGTCAATATCTTGGTGAGTCACAAAAATAGGATTGATGTGGCAAAAAGAAAACACTCCTGCTCATAAGAGCTTACAATCTAAAGATACTTCTAATGAACTGTGTGTGCTCAGGTTATAGCAGGAAACAAAGGGGAAGATGAATCAAGTAACATTTTCGTGCACATAAGGTTTACTTACACAATCATTTAGTATAAAGATCCATTCACAAAAAAGTCTACACATCAAAATATAAAGAAAACAAGACATATGTGAAAAACCCCTCCCACCTCTACAAATCCCCTACACATACATTTGTCAGCAGGTTTGTAAGAAAAATGCATTTGAGTCTAAATAAGCAAGCAAAATTAAAACAAGAGCAGATTTTAAACAAAACGATTGACATGTGTGAGGCTTTCAATGCAAAAAGAAAAAACACAATCATTGTGCAATAACACACAAACACACTTTACAAGGCCAAAAATATGCAAACATTTCCAGCCCACTTCCAAACACAGCCTGAGTGGTGTCTGGGGCAATTCAGCACAAAATCTCTTCCTCCCCCAAACCACTACAAGCAAGGACTTAGTCACAAACCACACGGCCTAGTAACAGGCCAAATCACTCCCTACTGCACATCTTTATATAAGCTAGGTTGTATTTGGAGCGTGCCAAACAAGGCCCCACACCCAATGAAGCCACACCCACCACTGACCTTAGTTTGGTCAGTGAAAGTGTTTTCACCTGATGAATCCGCTTCCTACCTGCATTAACCCTTGGTATACAGGCCCCACAAATCAGAAAGATATATACAGTGAAATGTACGTGTGCAGCATACAACAGAACATTGAGCAGGGATGTGAAAGGGAACCCCAATTGGAACCTTTATTGCTACTATGGTCACAATTCCCTCCAGATTCTCGCATGAGTTAAGACAGTCACATGACCACATCTTGTATGCAATACTGAAAATGACAAATCGATTTGACTAGTATGGTGAATTTCCCATCAATTGGTAAAACACTCCAGAAATCAAACATCACCAAACATTACACTCTGGGCAAAGCTGATTTACAAATCATGCAACTTACAGTAAAGTTGACCATTTCAATGCAATTTTCAAGACATCTGACACAGATCTCTATGCAAATTGCCACTAAAGTAGTACATGTACTACTATAGAAATCAGTGTTTGAAACGCACCCATGTGGTCACTCTAATAGCAGACAATAGGGTGCGACTTTGCAGACGATTTACAGCTTGCATGTTGTGCAAATCACATGCCAAGTCCCACTCAATGAGCACGCTATTGGAGCGTTCATATTGTTGTGGTTCAAACTTGGTAGGAGCCGCAAGTAATAATAGAGTAATGAATACACTACTTTTCATGCAATTTGCTGAGAGATCAATGTCGAATGTCTTGCAAATTGCACTTGAAATCACCATGTACCCCGACTTTGAAATCATGCAACTTCTATGCAAGTCACATGATGTGACTGTGGTGTCAATAACACCACTTAGAAATCTGCTTTAATGTGACCGGGTAGCCCCCAGTAACATTGTTTGCAATTGCCATGCAATTGGCATGACAGGCGACTTGCAAATCGTAGACCAAGTCGCACCCTATTGGCCACTGTAGGCTCTGTTCACATCCAATTGGATTGTGAACTCGTGCAACTTCACTGTAAGTTGGACAATTGCCGCATCAGATTAGATGTGACAGTGGTGTTGGCCCCCAGTAACATTGGGTGCAATTTGCCATGCAAAGAGCAAGCTGCTGGCCATGCCAATCACATGACAAGTCACATCCAGGGTGTGTAATTTCAGGTGCGATTTGTGCATTGACATCGTACCTGATATTGGATATAATGAATGTGAGTGTATTAACATACACCATTTGTTGCAGCGAGAGTTCAAAGGTATTTGAGAATTGTGGCCATTTATTAGCAATTTAACATCTAGACTCAAATAGAAATCGCAATGCTACACACAATTGAAAACACAACTAGTTAGTAATTCTCTAGAAAACACAGTAAAATTGGCAACTTAAAGAATAATTTTCAATTGCATATAGTGTGAGCGAAGCAGGAAAATCAACAAAGGAAATAAATCTTTGAAGGCGTGCGGTACCTGCCTGCTGGGATAAGGGTCTGCTATGCATTTGGGGGAAAAATGCACGCCAGGATTTGTGACAAGTTTGATGTGTGGATTCACCAACCAAGTCTTTTCTCTCTCGTTCACTCTTCTGAATGTCTCTCTTTATCACTCTTCAGTATGTATCTCTTGCTCACTCTTCTTTGTCTCACTGGCTCGCTTTTCTCTCTCGCTCACTCTTCTGAATGTCTCTCTTTATCACTCTTCATATGTATCTCTCGCTCACTCTTCTTCGTCTCACTCTTCTCTCTCTCTGTCAGCTCTTTGCTTGCCAAATCCTTCACAAAAGTGGGTGGAGTGTAAACCATCATTATCAAATCTATTAGTGATTCAGGCCCTTATCTTATCCCATTGTATGACATTCACATAAGGTGCAGCTTTGAAGGTGTTTCAACAGACAAGGCCTCATTCTAATTCACATTTTAGGGATCATTTAGACAGAATGCAAAGATGTTGCCAGAACATGTATGTGAAGACAGCCACACACGGAGATCATGCTACTACCTCGCCGGGGTTGGGATTCGAACCGACAACCCTAGAGTTGTGAGGCAGCAGTGCTAACCACTAACCCACGGAGCTACATTGCTAACCCAGCCTGTATTTCTGTGCTGTGAATCAATCTTAGGTCCCTGGGCATGGTCAGTTTAACTAGCCAGATATCTCCAATGTGACACAAATGTTGTGCTATGTTGCCAATTCAGATGTATGTTGGTTCTATGTATCCCAATACAAAGGATTGCAATACTAATACAGGCGTACCTCGGTTTACCAACGCCTCAGGGAACGTCATATTTGGGGTACAAATGTCAAACCATTTCAGTTAATTGGTCTGTTTACAAATGTTTGAATAATTTGGTATGGGCATGTGGCCTGGTATGGTTCAGGAGGGGGGGAGGCACTCGCTCGTCGTCGTCCCCCCCTTTCCTGACCTGCCGGGCTGCATGCTCGGATAAGTATGTGTTATGGATTTAGGGGGGTACCCCATGCTGTTTTTTATTTAATTTCAGCGTGGAGTTACCCCTTAACATCCATACGAGACCCGAAGGGCTTAGTATGGATGGGAGGGGGGACCCCACGCCAGTTATTTAAAGAACTGTTTATAAATCACTGCAATACTTTGACATTCAACTGTCAGTGGGGAAATCCGCCGACAGCTGAAACATGAGCGCTGCATTGGTTTTCATTACTAAAATGCTGCATGAGTTGATAACATAACTCATGCGGGATTGTAGGAGCGACAGCCATGAGTTAATGTTTCATCTGTCAGCGGGGTTCCCCACTGACAGCTGAATGTAAAATAATTCCCTTTATTGCATAAATAATAAAAAAAAAGCGTGGGGTCCCCCCTCCCATCTGTACCAAGCCCTTCGGATCTGGTATGGATATTAAGGGGGAACTCCACGCTGGAATTAAAAAAAAAACCAGCGTGGGTCCCCCTCAATATCCATACCGACCCTTATCCGAGCATGCAGCCCGGCAGGTCAGGAAAGGGGGGGGACGAGCGAGCGCCCCCCCCCCTCCTGAACCATACCAGGCCACATGCCCTCAACATGGGGGGGGTGCCTTGGGGCAGGGGGGGCTCCCCCCCCAAAGCACCTTGTCCCCATGTTGATGAGGACAAGGGCCTCTTCCCCACAACCCTGGCCGGTGGTTGTGGGGGTCTGCGGGCGGGGGGCTTATCAGAATCTGGAAGCCCCCTTTAACAAGGGGGCCCCCAGATCCCGGCCCCCCCCCCCTACGTGAATGATTCCGCGGTACACGGTCCGCAGACTCATTCACAAAAAAACTAAGTGTGGTGTAAAAAAACACAGTACAGGGTCTTTGACAAGTCCTTTATTAAAACAATGTCCCCCGAAGTAGATCCAACGTCAATCGCGGCGGCGGCGACCCGAAAAAAGGAAAAAAAAAAAAGGTTCCGCTCCCGTCCGAGGCTTCCAGCCTAGTGAAGAAAAGCCTAGCTGGCAGTTCTTATATAGGTATGGGCGGGGCCAGCCGGGGACATCATCCCAGTGACCCGCCCCATGTCACATGCTTGCTGTTCCCGGCTGGCCCCGCCCCATACCTATATAAGAAATGTCAGCTAGGCTTTTCTTCACTAGGCTGGAAGCCTTGGACGGGAGCGGAACCTTTTTTTTTTTTTTCCTTTTTTCGGGTCGCCGCCGCCGCGATTGACGTTGGATCTACTTCGGGGGACATTGTTTTAATAAAGGACTTGTCAAAGACCCTGTACTGTGTTTTTTTTACACCACACTTAGTTTTTTTGTGAATGAGTCTGCGGATCGTGTACCGCGGAATCATTCACGTAGGGGGGGGGGGCCGGGATCTGGGGGCCCCCTTGTTAAAGGGGGCTTCCAGATTCTGATAAGCCCCCCGCCCGCAGACCCCCACAACCACCGGCCAGGGTTGTGGGGAAGAGGCCCTTGTCCTCATCAACATGAGGACAAGGTGCTTTGGGGGGGGGGAGCCCCTCTGCCCCAAAGCACCCCCCCATGTTGAGGGCATGTGGCCTGGTATGGTTCAGGAGGGGGGGGGTGCTCGCTCGTCCCCCCCCCCCTTCCCTGACCTGCCGGGCTGCATGCTCGGATAAGGGTCTGGTATGGATATTGAGGGGGACCCACGCTGTTTTTTTTTTTAATTTTCGACGTGGAGTTCCCCCTTAATATCCATACCAGATCCGAAGGGCTTGGTACAGATGGGAGGGGGGACCCCACGCTGTTTTTTATTATTATTTATGCTATAAAGGGAATTATTTTACATTCAGCTGTCAGTGGGGAACCCCGCTGACAGCTAAAACATTAACACATGGCTGTCGCTTCTAAAATCCCGCATGAGTTATGTTATCAACTCATGCGGCGTTTTAGTAGTGAAAACCAATGCAGCGCTCATGTTTCAGCTGTCGGCGGAGTTCCCCACTGACAGTTGAATGTCAAAGTATTGCGGGGAATTAGAAACTGTTTTTTAAATAACTGGCGTGGGGTCCCCCCTCCCATCTGTACCAAGCCCTTCGGATCTGGTATGGATATTAAGGGGGAACTCCACGCTGAAATTAAAAATAAAAACAGCGTGGGTCCCCCTCAATATCCATACCGACCCTTATCCGAGCATGCAGCCCGGCAGGTCAGGAAAGGGGGGGGACGAGCGAGCGCCCCCCCCCCCTCCTGAACCATACCAGGCCACATGCCCTCAACATGGGGGGGGTGCTTTGGGGCAGGGGGGGCTCCCCCCCCTCAAAGCACCTTGTCCCCATGTTGATGAGGACAAGGGCCTCTTCCCCACAACCCTGGCCGGTGGTTGTGGGGGTCTGCGGGCGGGGGGCTTATCAGAATCTGGAAGCCCCCTTTAACAAGGGGGCCCCCAGATCCCGGTCCCCCCCCTACGTGAATGATTCTGCGGTACACGGTCCGCAGACTCATTCACAAAAAAACTAAGTGTGGTGTAAAAAAAACACAGTACAGGGTCTTTGACAAGTCCTTTATTAAAACAATGTCCCCCGAAGTAGATCCAACGTCAATCGCGGCGACCCCAAAAAAGGAAAAAAAAAAAAAGGTTCCGCTCCCGTCCGAGGCTTCCAGCCTAGTGAAGAAAAGCCTAGCTGACAGTTCTTATATAGGTATGGGCGGGGCCAGCCGGGAACAGCAAGCATGTGACATGGGGCGGGTCACTGGGATGATGTCCCCGGCTGGCCCCGCCCATACCTATATAAGAACTGTCAGCTAGGCTTTTCTTCACTAGGCTGGAAGCCTCGGACGGGAGCGGAACCTTTTTTTTTTTCCCTTTTTTCAGGTCGCCGCCGCCGCGATTGACGTTGGATCTACTTCGGGGGACATTGTTTTAATAAAGGACTTGTCAAAGACCCTGTACTGTGTTTTTTTTACACCACACTTAGTTTTTTTGTGAATGAGTCTGTGGACCGTGTACCGCAGAATCATTCATGTAGGGGGGGGGGGACCGGGATCTGGGGGCCCCCTTGTTAAAGGGGGCTTCCAGATTCTGATAAGCCCCCCGCCCGCAGACCCCCACAACCACCGGCCAGGGTTGTGGGGAAGAGGCCCTTGTCCTCATCAACATGGGGACAAGGTGCTTTGGGGGGGGAGCCCCCCCTGCCCCAAAGCACCCCCCCATGTTGAGGGCATGTGGCCTGGTATGGTTCAGGAGGGGGGGGGGCGCTCGCTCGTCCCCCCCCCTTTCCTGACCTGCCGGGCTGCATGCTCGGATAAAGGTCTGGTATGGATATTGAGGGGGACCCACGCTGTTTTTTTTTTTAAATTTCAGCATGGAGTTCCCCCTTAATATCCATACCAGACCTGAAGGGCTTGGTATGGATGAGAGGGGGGACCCACGCTGTTTTTTTTTTTTTTTTTTTTATTGCGGACCTTTATTTTTACATTCAGCTTTCAAAAAAAATATTATCTAGACCTTCAAAATAAGTAAAATCATAACAGAAATAATTATAAAGGATAAGAAACAAAAATATAATCACTAAAACGAAGGAAATCTAATTAGATTACATGAAGATATGCTTAATGCTGTTTATTAAACACAGTAGTCGCGACCGAGTGCCGGCTGTCAGAGGAATCCACAATCAGATTCACCATTAGTCAGTGGCTAAAAAGCAAACGCCCATGGCAGAGGACTAAAAGGTGTTCTGCACATGCTCAGTTCTATCTGCCAAAGACACTGCACGGGCATCTAGATTTTTACTGTGTCGATTTCCTTGAGAAAAACGATTTTTAACACATTCTTAATTTTTTTGGAAATAGCAGATATTGTTTAAAGTGAAGTCCTGATATTTGGCAAAGCAAATTTCTAAGTGAACATGTCTCTACAGTGATTTTTCATGGTGTTAGACGTGCTTCTTAGCAAGTCTGCTTTTGTGAGTCTGATTCCGGGCGTGTGTCTTTTTGTGAATTAGATTGGGCGTCTGCTTATGGGCTCTGCTCACTAGTGAATTAGGTTGCAGGGTCAAAAATGGACGGACGCCCATGAAAATTGGGCTTAAGCCCATAAATATGTGCCCACGCCCAATAGTGAATCAGGGCCAGAGTGTCATTGTTAGAACACTGCCTGGGTGGGAGGTACAGACGAGGAGTCTGACTCCGCCCACAATAATGGCAAAGAGGAAGAACTACAGAGGGGTGTGGCCCAGACCAATGGCTGGGGGAATAGGAGCCACTGGTCTTACAAACAGGATACCACAGGGGATAAACAGTTTGATTTGAAAATCATCAGCTTATTTCAGAGCAACTACTGAGTGAAGCAGAAGCTGGAGGACATATTCAGTGAGTGTAGGGGATCAATAGCAAGGACATGGAAAAAAGGTTTTGCTCGGAGTTCTGCTTTAAAGCCCTATGTTAATTTTGAGATATTGCTCCTTGTTAGTTGCATCCCCTGGTCTTCTGACTTTCCCAGCGCTGCTATTCTCTGTATATCTGTCATACAGCAAATTAGTCACAGTTTAATGACAGCACAAACAAGCCTAAAGAAGAACTCCGGGCTGTTTTTCTTTATTTTCCCATGCAGTAGGGCTGTGCCTGCACTGCATGGCTTAACTGCTCATATTTATCTGGGGGATTGTAGAATGAAGATATACTTACCTAATCTGACGATCCTTGAGCGTAAGACAAGCTCCCCCCCCCCCATCTGCACACAAGCAATCTTGTGAATGGACTGTTCCTGATGTCATCACACCCATAGCTCTGGATATGGTGACGACAGGAACAGACCATCACTGGATGTGTAGGAGTGCAGTTTTCCAGAGGATCAAAGAATTGAGAAAGTACAGCTTTTTGGTTGCTCCCCTAGACAAAAGGAGCAATTAATCCATGCAGTGCAGGCACAGCCCCACTGCATGGAGGAAAAAGTATTTTTCATGGAGTTTGTCTTAAAAAGCAGCAAAACAGACCATCTTTCTGAAATAAATGTTAGAGCTGCAGCCCTCGAGTTTGCTTGAATACAAACTGACCATTGACATCAGGGACAAATGATTGTATTTATTTATTTCAGGTACTTATATATCTCCGTCAATTTACATAGCGCTTTACATATATGTAAAATCTCAAAGTCAAGAAAAAAGCCACATGGCGGTATCTTTCTAGAAGAAATAAACAAAGCTACAGCCGTTAGATTAGAGTGGGTAAAAATTGGTCAGTGGCACCATTGTTTGGTAGCAGCGCAAGCAGACCTGAAAGTGCGAACACGAGCAACAGAGAAATGTCAACCTGAAAAAGCATTGTTCTACTGCCTTAAGTTTGGTGGGTTAAAACTGGCCAGGAGTAACAAAGCTTGTGGGCAGAACCAACAGACCTAAAATGTGCTGGCACAAGACTCAAGTGAAGTTAAATGATAAATCAAAATGTAAAAAGTGCAAAAAACATTACATTGTAATACAATAAATAAAAACAAATGTAAAAAAATTAAGAGCACCCCTGTCATCTGACAGCAATAATTCTAAGGCCATAATTTACAATGAACCTGTAAAACATTGCCTATGGACTATATTGGATGCCACAGTTTTTTACCATTTCATGGCCACATGCAAATTTAAAGGTTTGACTTGTTTAGTGTCTATTTACTTGAAACAAACCCTTCTTTTTTTTATTTTTACAAAAAAGGGTCTTATATTGCGTTTGTATCCTGAAAATATGTGTTTGATAAAAAGTTGAACAAATATCACACAACACAAAAAAAAATTGCAACTTTGATCGTTTTATTCTGCATGTCCTCTGCTTCCAGAAAATATCATTGTTTGGGGTTTAAAGTAATTACTGGTAAATAGTGCTGATGATCATGTGTGCAAAATATAAAACAAAATAAAAATTCCCTTTTAGAAAAGAGGTTGAGCAGCATGAACAATAGAGAACAATGCATTATCTTTTTCCCATGTAAAAAAAGCAGAAATGATGTGGATGTGTTATGGAGAAGGACTCTCAGGATGATAACAAAAAGAAGGGGATAAAGGTGACAGAGTTCCAGGTTGGAGCACACAGGGGCACTGGGCTCACACTTGTGCAGTGCAGCATACTGCACGTGATTCGCATAGGAACCGCACCACATTCTTGTGCAAATCACATGCAAATTCTGGGTGGTGCAATTTGAGCCATACACTTTGTGTGGCTCAAATCGCACCAAAAAGTTGCCGGACCCTTTGGTCCACATGAGAATTGGATCGCATATGCAAGGGTGTATTTACAACAAGGCAAACAAGGCATTTTTCTGGGGGGGGGGGGCAGCACTGCCCCAAGGCACGGGACAGGAGAAGGGACACATGGAGACCTAGTGGGTTCCAAGAGATGCTGTGGGTTTCATGGCGGTGTATGCACAGCCCGACTCTCG
The DNA here is from genome assembly GCF_062004578.1 of Staurois parvus. Taxonomy (NCBI): domain Eukaryota; kingdom Metazoa; phylum Chordata; class Amphibia; order Anura; family Ranidae; genus Staurois; species Staurois parvus. The sequence goes on from NW_028318307.1 coordinate 184,343, forward strand.
TTCCTGGGGATGTCCGGAGCTGTGAAGTTGAGTGTCTTTCTCTCTCTCGCCATGGGGGATGGTGGCTGGTGTATAGAGGGCAGTGGTTGTGGAAGGCTCGGGTGGAGGACAGGATGTTCTTGGTCAATGTCAGGCTCTCTTTGCGGGGATGGGGGGGGTGCCAATTTATGTGTCGCCTAGGGCAGCACAAAACCTAAATGCACCACTGCGCATATGTGTGATCACCCATGCGATCCGATTCTGCACTTCGCATTGTGTTTTGTGAACTGATTTCGGGGTGTCGTTAACTTAAAATACACACCCGCAAGCTTAATAATGGCATGCAATGCCAAGCTGCAGTTTCTAAAGCGAGCAAAATCCTCTCTTGTATTAAGAGGTATAGACTCCAGAGAGAGAGATATCATATTACCCCGGTACAAATCATTAGTAACACCTCATCTGGAATATGCAGTTCAGTTTTGGGCACCAATTCACAAAAAGAACATTGGGGAACTGGAGAAAGTACAGAGAAGGGCAACCAAACTGATAAGAGGCATGGAGGAGCTCAGCTATGAGGAAAGATTAGAGGAACTGAATTTATTCTCTCTTGAGAAGAGGAGATTAAGTGGTGATATGATCTCCATGTATAAATACATCAGTGGTCCATATAGTGAACTCGGTGTAGAGCTATTCACCCTGAGGTCATCACAGAGGACAAGGGGGCACTCTTTACGTCTGGAGGAAAATAAATGTAATCTCCAAACACGGAAAGGTTTCTTCACAGTGAGAGCTGTGAAAATGTGGAATAGACTCCCTCAAGAGTTGGTTCTGGCCAGCTCAGTGGATTGCTTCAAAAAAGGCCTGGATTCTTTCCTAGATACACAGAATATAACTGGATACTAACAAAGGATCATGTGAGAGGGGAGGAGCCCGAACATGGCGGCAGTGGGGAGCGCGCGGTACTAGCTTCTCGCTAGGTCCCGCTTCCCGACCCACCCAGTGACCCGTACTAGGAGCTGACTCGCCGGAGTCTGGAGGGCTGGGAGTCGGTCCCGGAGAGCCGGAGATGGAAGCGGGTCTGAGGCTGTGGTGACACGCCGCTTCCCCCGGCATTACATGGGCGGGAGATCCGTGCGGCTGAGAGGACAGGTGACGCTGCGGGAGCACATGACCAGCCGTGGAGGATCTCTGGGGAAAGAGGAAACCGGCCGGCTTTCTGATGTGACAGGGAGCCGCCAGCTTACTGTTGCCTGTTCCCCCCGGCCAGCTGTCCGATCCTGGGTCAGGGAGACCCAGGAATACTAGGAGACCCATCCTGCTTCCCTAGGACGAATCCTAAGGAGAAAAGAAAAAGAAGGAAACAAAGCATCGGAAGCCCATAGGAATCCCCCCCCCCCCAGGACTGAGCAGCAGTGAAGACCCTCCACACTATCCTGGAGCCACGTTCCTGAGAAGGGAAGGGTGAGTGAGATCTGCTGGGGACTTACTGTGTTGTGGTCGCCTGAGTGATATAGGTGACCAAGGAGAGAAAGAGGGGAGGGGAGGATTCCCAGGGGTTTGAAGAGAAGAAGAGAGGAGGCCCAGGTGTCCTAGGAGAGTAAAATATATAGGAAAAGTAGCAAGCCTGTCTGTCCATAAATCTTAAAGGAGTGGTATAACCCCATCTTGAGAACATAGAAGAAAATTTACAGAAGATATGAAGAATAAAGGTCCCAAGGGAACAGGGCTCAAAGGGTCTCAAACAGGAACAATAAAGAAATTTACATCACATGGAAATATTACGCCAGAAAGGGCCCAAGGTGCAAGCGCAAAAGGGGAAATGGACATTAGTTCAGGAAATAGTCCTAGATTATCATTGGGCATGAATAGCAGTTGTAGCCAACAAATAGTGGATGGCTTGGGAAAAAAAGAAACTGATGGTGAACTACAAGTACCAAACAAGAAGGAGATGATAGAAATGTTTCAAAATCTGGAAAAAACCATAAAACAAGAAATGACAGCTATTCAAAATGATTTAGGGCATCTGCTATCAAGATTGGAAGAAACAGAGGAGAAAGTTAAAATTCAGGCCCAAAACAGATAATTTAAGGAAAAAAATAAAACAATTGGAAAACACTCAGAAAAAATTGACCTATAGGATGGAAGCTCAAGAAAATAAAGAAAGAAGGTGTAACCTTAGAGTACGAGGAATCCCAGAGACTGCAAAAGGGGAAACACTATATGATCTAGTTAAAAAAATTCTAAACTTTATAAGAGACAGACCTGAAACAGACGGGATCAACCTAGACGGAGTGTTCAGAATAGGAAAGTTCAAACAGGCTTCTGAGAAGGATAGACCGAGAGACATAATTGTCCAGTTCCAAAAATTTGGGGTCAAAGATGAGATTTGGAAGAAGACCAAGGGAAGATCATTAATTAAGTATGGAGATTTGACTATCCAAATATTTGCGGACTTAACAGCAGTGACCCTATGGAGAAGGAGATCCTTGAGACCCCTGTTGGATCAAATGAGAAAACAGAACGTGCAGTATAGATGGGGTACCTCAGCATCTCTAGTCGGCTGGAAAAATGGGGTCACAGTTTATTTGAGATTACCGGAGGATTTAAGTGATTTTTGCGATAGACTGGATTTGCAAAGAATGGAGATAGCTGGATGGGAAGAAGAAGAAGATAAAGGAGATACAGATGATACAAGAAAAGAGGACTGGCAGCGGGTCGGGGGGAGGGGGGGGGGGAGGCCTTGGGGTTGAGGAGGGAGAGGAGGGAGAATTAAGTAGAAAATATGTTGTTGTTTTTTTTTCTCCTCTCCCTCTCTAGCCCCTGGTCTCTCCCCTCCGGAAGTAGAGACCCTCTTGGAAGCTACGGTTAAGGGAGGGAAGTATAGATTCTTACTGTGCCTAGAAGATAGAGAGAGGGGATCTGGGGGGGTCGGAGGAGAGGTGAGCCGTACATGGGCGGAGCTTGCACCCTAACTTTTAAATCAATGGTGGAAATAGATCCACAGATGATTTGTAGGCAGGTTATAGGCCTAAAAATGGGTAGGGGAAAAAGAGGGGGTGAGAGGAGAAGGGGGTGGGGGTGGGAGAGGGGGGTTGGGGGGGAGGGAGTGGGAGGAGAGGAGGTTGGGTTAATATTTGGGGGGGAGGGGGGGAGGGGTGGTGGGGTTAATATTCTGCAAGATATTCGGGCCTAATAGGAGGAGACGAACTAGAAGAGAGATAGACAGAATCAAGAAGGATGGAAGAAATACAGTTTATAACATATAATGTGAATGGGTTGAATTGTCCTGGGAAAAGATTTAAGTTGTTTAAAGAGTTACATCACAGGGCAAGGTCAGTGGTATTTTTACAGGAGACACATTTTGGGATAGAATCAAATGTGAAATTAAAATCCAAATATTATCCAACATGGTATTACGCTGACTCTCCAATCAAAAGAGCAAAGGGGGTGGCAATAGGATTGGCAAAGAATATGAGATTTGAGTTGGAAGATAGAAAGACTGACCCGGAAGGGAGATTCCTGTTTTTGAAGGGTAAACTACAGGGAATTGAATGTACACTAGCCAATATATATTGCCCCAACAAGAAACCTGAGATCTTTTTGAAGGGCTTGCTAAAAAAATTGATAGACTTTAAAAAAGGGCGTTTGATAATAGCAGGAGATTTAAATCTTTGTATGGACCCACAAAAGATGCAACCTCCCTCGTGCAGAGAGAGGGGGGTAGGTCTCTGAGAGCCTTGAAGAAGGCGATCCACGAGTACCAACTGGTGGACACCTGGAGAATGATGCATATGAAAGACAGAGACTATACCTTCTTCTCTAATGCACATGGGATATACTCGAGACTGGACTATATTCTAATAGAACATCAACTCATTGAAATGCTGGTTAAAATAGAAATAGAGACAAGAACTTTTTCGGACCATGCCCCAGTCATAATGAAAATAGGATGGGGGAAAAGGTGGACGGGAGGTTTAGGATGGAGATTGAATGAGGCTCTTCTCTTGGATGAGGATATTGTGCAGAAGATCAGGGAAGAGATTAAGGTATATTTCAAGGAGAATGAGACAGAGGAAGTATCGACAGCTACAGTATGGGAAAGTCATAAGGTATATATAAGAGGAATCTTGATTGCGATGGGAGCAAGGAAGAAAAAAGAAAGAAGAGAGAGGGTTAGTGGACTCTTAAAGGAAATCCTGGATTTGGAGCAGATACATAAGAAGAAAATAACAATAGAAACAAGACAGAAGTTAATGGATAAAAGAGACGAATTAGAGAGATTGATGGAAGAGGAGAGGAGAAGAGTATATAAAAAAGTATTAAGTGAGAGATATAGATGGGGTGATAGACCAGGAAAATACTTAATGAGAGCCCTGAATAAAAAGAAAAACAGGAATTATATAGAAAAGATAAAAAGCCCTAAGGGGGAGTTGGTCCACTCAACTAAAGAAATCATTAAAGTATTCACGGAGTACTATAGAAAGTTGTATAACATCAGCCACCAAGGTTCACCAAAAGAAACTAGAGAAGGTATTAATGAAAAAAGGATGATATATTTAAAAAATGCGGGATTGCCAAAGCTCAGTGAAACACAACTGAACTCCTTGGATGCAGAAATTTCCCAGGAAGAAATAGAAGTAGCATTAAGAAGTACAGGGGGAGGGAAAAGCCCAGGCCCGGATGGTTATACAGTTAAGTACTATAAAAAATTTTGTGAAGTTCTATTACCAAAGTTAAAGAAATATATGAATGACTTGGGAGGTGGGATGGAGGGGAGGAGGGAATCCCTTCAGGCCCATGTCGTTCTCATTCACAAGGAGGGAAAAGATCCTTCTCAGTGCTCTAGCTACAGACCAATTTCATTGTTGAACACCGATACCAAGTTGTACGCAAAGGTCCTAGCAAACAGGCTGAAAGATCTAATGCCCAAATGGATCCATGGAGACCAGGTGGGCTTTGTCCCGGGGAGAGAGGGTAGAGACAATGGGTTGAGAACTTTGATGCTTATCCAGAAAAGTAGAAAAGGGAAAGCCCCGGTGGTGCTCTTGTCAATTGATGCCGAAAAGGCGTTTGATAGAGTGGACTGGGGCTTTATGATGGACAACTTGGAAGTGCTGGGGATTGGAGAGAGAATGCGTGAGTGGATAGGTAAATTATATAGGGAGCCCACCGCAATCATCACGGTAAATGGGGAGAGGTCGGAATCCATTGGGATGTCCAATGGAACAAGACAAGGATGTCCATTGTCCCCCTTGCTGTATGTTTTGACATTGGAATCCCTGCTATCAATAATAAGGAATAGTGGAGCGATAAAGGGAATTCAGATAGAAAACATAGAACATAAAGTAGCGGCCTTTGCGGACGACCTACTGTTTTATGTAGGCAACCCCCGAATAACACTACCAAGTATAATGAAGATCCTGAAGGAATATGGTGAACTATCAAATCTAAAAATTAACCCAACAAAAACAGAGATTCTGAACATTAATATACCAAAGAGCGAAAAAGAAAAGCTACAAAAAGAATTCCCCTTTATCTGGAGAGAAAAAGATATAAAATACCTAGGAATAAAACTTGCTACCTCATATAAACAACTGTATAGATTAAACTATATTTCCCTGATAAATGAGACTAAGGACGAACTAAAAAGATTAGAAGGAGGATACCCATCATGGTTAGGACGTATAAACCTAATTAAAATGGTAATTATACCTAAAATACTCTATAGATTTCAAATGATCCCAATCAAACTCCCAGAGGTTTTTTTTTAAGATAATGAGAAGAATGTTAGCAAGATATATATGGAGGAATAAAAAACCAAGAATATCATATGAAACACTAAGTAGGACTAAAGAGAAAGGGGGGATGGGACTACCTGATGTCAAGAGATATTACAAAGCAGTAATTTTAGCAAGAATTTATGATTGGACTTTTAACTATAAGGGGAAAAGTTGGGTAAAAATAGAAAATGAACTGAGTGGAATTAATTTGAGTAAGATGATATGGGTTCCAGCACATTATAGAAGAAATAAAGAAAGCACAAGCACTTACACTTACACTTTAAATGTTTTAAGGATATGGGATAATTTACATAAACACATGAAATGGGAATACAACTCTATATTAATGCCTCTTGCAAACACAGAGTTCTTCCCTCCAGGAAAAGATGAGATATCAGGGAGATGGTTTAAAAAGGAAGATATCCAATTGAGAGATGTATTGGTAGAGGGGGAATTGAGAACATTTAAAGAATTAAAAGAGAGGGGAGGAGATATGTTTATTAAAATAGATGAGTGGAAATATCATCAATTAAAATGTTTTATTGGAACTCTCCCAAAACCCTTGAGATTAAAAAAGGAGTGGAATATGTTTGAAAGGCTATTAGAAACACGTCGAGATGGGAAACACGTTGTCACAAAAATGTATAGAATACTCACAGAATTAGACACAGATACAAAGTTAATATTTATAACAAATTGGGAAAGAGACATGGAGGTGGAGATAGATGAAGATCAACAGAATAAGATATTTAGATTAGTTCACGAGAGTGTTAGTATGAGAGACGTTGAGATTAATTATAAATGTTTGACACGATGGCATATTACACCGAGCACTGAGCACAGGATGAGGGGGGAGAATTCAAAAATGTGTTGGAGAGGATGTGGGGAGGAGGGCACGGTGTTTCATATTTGGTGGCAATGTCCAAAAATTCAGGTTTTCTGGAAGACAATAGTCAAATTAATAGAAATAATAACTGGAAATGACATAGGATTAGACCCAACCATGTGTCTCCTACATAATGTTGAGACAACAGTAAATAAATACAAAGAATCAGGAGTATGGTACTACTTAAGTATTGCAAAAGGGTTGATTCCCAAGTTTTGGTGGAAGACAGAGGTGCCGACGGAAGAGGATTGGATCAATAGGGTAATCCAGATTAGTAGAATGGAAAAATCTTATTATATTCAGGAAGACAGGTTGAAATTATACTATTCGCGATGGGAAAAATGGGAAAAATCAGGATTGAAAGAGAAATATAGAAAACTCTAAACTAGGAAGTTATTTAAAGTTATTGGGCCTTGAGAGATTGGTGATCTTGCAGAGGGGAGGGAGGGGGGAAGGGGGGGAAAAGGTGGGTTGGGAGGGAAGGGAAAGAAAAGAGGTCAATAGAAGGGACAAAGTAGAACTGTATGGATTATTTATATGTATTGTGTCTCTCATGGAATTTTTGTAATAACATGAAAAATTTAATAAATATTTAAATAAAAAAAAACAAAAAAACTGGATACTAACATTTATAGGGAAAGTTGGTCCAGGGAATATCCAATTGCCTCTAGGGGGATCAGGAAGGATTTTTTTCCCCTGCAGGAGCAAATTGGATCAAGCTTTGCTGGGGTTTTTTTTGCCTGCCTCTGGATCAACTGTGGGTATAGGATTATAACTTTTTTATGGTTGAACTGGATGGACTTTTGTCTTTTTTCAGCCAGACTAACTATGTATCTATGTAATGGGTTGTGTGAATGGGGTGTGATTATGATACGATGCAGAAATCCCACAGAAAGCCACTATGGGTGAAACAGGAAGCAGAGGGGCATGGGTATGCATTTCAAAGCCCTGTGGCTTCTTCTTCAAACCATTAGTTGCTTTCAGATGGTTTGTGGAAGAAGCTGCAAGGCTTTGACCAGGGGCGGACTGACAACTGATGGGGACCCCCGGGCAATAGGGAATCATAGGGCCCCTGTGTCCTTGCCCAAACTCAAAAAAGCCTATGAAAAAGGTACCAGGGGCATCTCATGGGGCCCCCTACTGACTCTGGGCCCTCGGGCAATGCCCTAGTTTCCAAATGGTCAGTCCGCCCCTAGCTTTGACCTATAACCACACACCTTGGCTTCCTGTTCCACCCATGGTGATGTCCCTTCCTGTCCAGTGGCCCTGTGTGTTCCAGGCTGGTTCTCGGCATTGCCTGGCCCATTCTACAGTGAAATCTGACCATCCACCTTGCAGATCTATGGAAAGTGGTGTCTTAACTCATGAAGACATGCTTTGATCTGACAGCTAAAAGTAAGTTTCCAATTGTCTTTCATACCACTGTACTTAGGGTAGCCATACATTATACAATTTTCTTGAGAATTTTGTTTTAGATTTACCAAAAACCATATAACCTAAACAACACTTTCAATTGTATCCAATCAGGCAGGCCCTTGCACTACATAATTGAAAGTAAATCTAAAGGAAATTGTAAGAAAATTGTACAGTGTGTGGCCAGCCTTAGTCTGGCGCCCTCTGCTGTTCCATTTTCTTTTGTCAGAGGTCACTTCCCTCATACGAGGAGCAGCTGCTGGTGTTGGTGTGGAGCAGGATACAGACTTTATGGACGTATTTACATGGACTTTCTGGGGTTAACAAGGAATCTATAGATTCCTTTATAGCTTGTTCATTTTCTCTGCCATCCCCTCTATTTCTTGTGTACTGATTGATGAATGGAAAGCTCCTGTCTTGCTCCATGTGCTTGTTTTTGGTCGAGTTGACAGTGTTTTGCACCTCAAACCCCACAAAGTCCATTGCCATCCCTTTTACAGCATCCTTCCCAGCCACCGAAAGGTTCACCCAAAGTGCAGTGAACAACATAAGCCGGCCTTGCTTTTACTGGCTTGACCAGATGTCAATGATCATGTGTACAGCGCAGCTGATAGTATGGTCCAGCAAGAGGGATTGCACAAGGCAAAGGCAGCCTTCTGAGAATGAATGATATAAAACAAGTACATATAAAAATAACAAAAAAAATAGAAATAAGCAGAATATTAAAAATAAATACATTACGAAAAAAAAGAATTAGAAAAATTTGCAGCTGAGTTTTTGTTTCCATTCCAGGAATTGGAGATATTGGGGTTGCAGATGAGGGGTGGAGTGGTTGTTGCCGGAGATGGGGTGGGTGTTAGTATATTAGTAAGGATTGAGGTTCCAACATACGCTTCATGGTCTTCAGTCTGGAGACAGAAAATGAAAGGCTGTTTTCACTCTTTGCAGCAGAGGTACATGGAGGTGTAGGTAATGGGGGTGAGGGGGTGAAAAGTTTTTGGTGTATACCTTTTTTACTTTTAAAATGATCTTAGACTTTAAGCTCTGAGGATCAGGCCCTCCTAACCCTCTTGTATTGAACTGTATTGTTGCTGTATTGTCTTCCATTATATTGTAAAATGCTGAGCAAACTGTTGGCGCCATATAAATCCTGTATAATAATAATAATGGTGCTGGGAATAAAGGAAGCTCATACACTGAGGGTTGTAGCTCTAATTTGAAGACAAACATCAGTCTATGGCTCTTTTCTCTGGATTTATTCCTTTTGCCACTCCCATCAAAATGCCTTAGATTAGCTATCATTGTTTTAGGTAGATACCTCCCTATGATTGTGTCCCCACATTGCACCTACCATCAACATACCTTAAGGGTGTAGCTGTTTTAAGGAAAGCAGAGGGACTGGCAGGAACACCAGGGATTTCACACAAAGAGAACAGAATAGTTTCAGGATACTGAAACTCTCAAGCTCTCAAGCTGCAGGATACCAGTGGGCATAGTTTTATCAACCTCTTGAGATGCATGCTGTCTAGCAGGGCTGCTGTTAGCAACCAAGGGGCCCTGTACTCCCAACATAACAGGGCCCCCAAATAAAGATTACTAGGTTTCAGTTATGAATGAACACGGTGAGTGATCAGTATAGATCAAAATTGTGTTCATTTAGGAAAGTAAAGGGGCGGTAAATGTGACATATTTATGGACCCTTCCCCTACTCTCCATCCTAAGGATCCTATTTTGTGCTTGCAGCTGCCAGTTTTAAGGAGAGAAGGGGAGCTGGCAGCACTGTGAGGGTGGAGGGGCACACATCAGGGCTCTAGTAGCATAGGGAAATGTGTGGTGCACCGGGAGGGTGCTGCAGAGAGAGCCATACAGGGGATCCGTTCCAGTAATTGCCCACCCACCCTTGCTGTGGCAATCACCCTCCTTGCCCACATCTGATTCACTCTGAGCCCCCCGCTGGTCTGGGCCCTGTACAGGAGGACCAGTGGTACCCCCTTATCCATGGCCCTGCCGCCTAGTATAGGGCTAATGTGCACTAGGATTTTGAAAATGCATTTTTAAAGCCAAGGAGTTTTGTAGCTGGGTGGCAGAACCTGACAGGGATTCAGTGACAGTAGTTCCCCATCAGTTCCACTCCCTATTCTATACACAGTAGGCAACCTGCTGTTGGCTATAGGGGCACTATTAAAAACTATAAGGTGTCAATCAAGCTACCTGACAGCAGGAAAGTTTCAATCTAGCACAGGCAATTAGTGTTATGTGTGTTTAATTGTATTCCCTGAACTGTACACTCTTTTCTTTTAAATCAAAGTAGTGCATTGTTGTAGTGTAGTGGTGTCATTACTTAAACATGGCAATGTCCCATAATGACTTGTCACTGTGTGAGTGGAGCCAGATCAGATTCCAATCAAATCTGCCTTTTGAATGACAGCACATGGCAGTGGGTGGATGGGAAAGCCGCTACTGGACTGGGAAGCAGCTATAGATCCACCCACTGCCATGCGCTGTACACCCACCACATGGACTTGATTGTTCCCCATCAGGCTCTGCCCACCCGTACTACAAAGCTCCCTGGCCATGTTCCTCTTAGTGTGATAAGTGCAGTGGTAGGGAGGGAACACACGGAGTGCCCAATATATGCCATCCAACCTCAGTGCATGACACCAACAGATTCACGCACCTCTCTGTGATTCCACAAGCACCGACAATTTTGGTTCGACAGCCATTGCAATTCTAAAGGTTGTCTACAGCCCACTTTATGAATTTCCCCCATTCTGTTTAATCATTCAACATAAATAAAAACGCTTCCATTGCAAATCACCTTCTGAAAAAAGGCTCAAGTCTTGCAAAGCTAAAACTGCTTTACAATGAAGTCTGAAGTGCAGAATTTCTTTTGACATCCGCCATGGAGCCACCGGTTCTGTCCTTAGGCTCCCCTTACCTGTGTGTGGGAGGTGTATGTATATTGCAGTGCTTAGCCATTCATTCTGAATTGTAACCCAACACATACCATACACAGCATTAGTGATCACACATTCAGTGCACCAAAACACACAGGTGGAAGTGCACTACACAATGGGGGATTTATAAAAACTGGAGCTAAGCCTTCTTGGACTTAGCCCCTTATAGCGGTTACTGAAACCTGGATCCAAGCCACTGACTCCACCTCCCCTGCTGCCCTCTCCTATGGGGGCCTCGTCTGGACCCATTCAACCAGACCGAGCAGACGCAGAGGCGGAGGGGTCGGTATGCTCCTACCACCGCTGAGCACCTTTGAGGTCCTCCCCCCACTCCAACGGAAACACCCTGGACCTCATTTTCTCCCACCTCTGCACCCCCCACGACTTCACTAACACCCCCTTCCCTCTCTCTGACCACCACCTCCTCACATTCTCCATCTCCCCCTCCCTCAACTCCCCCCCCCCCCGAAGCGTCTAACCATCACCCGCAACCTCCGCAATCTGAACCCGACCCATCTCCACCCAGAAGCTGACCATCTGCATGACAGCATCCCCCCTCTGTCATGCCCTGACCTGGCCACTACCGCATACAACGACTCACTGTCAGCTGCCCTTGACTCCCTGGCACCCCTAACCACACGTAGCATTAGACCCCGACCACTTCAACCCTGGCAAAAGACCACACGAAATGCCTCAAACTACGCAGTCGCGCGCTGGAGCGCTTATGTCGCCAAACCAGATCCCCTCCCACGTTCTCCCTCTATAAAGCTGCCTACCTCTCCTACACCACTTCCCTCCATGCCGCCAAGCAAGCCTATTTCATAACCCTTATCCGCACCCTCTCCACCTGTCCTCGTCGGCTCTTCTCCACTTTCAAATCCCTGCTCTCTCCCCCCTCCACCCCCACCCAGCACCTCACTCACCGCCCACAAGATTGCCACTCACTTCCAAAACAAGATTGACGCAATCCGTAATGACATTGTCAACTCACAATACACCTCTCCACCCAGCCTCCCGCCCTCCTTCAACCCCTCAACCCTCCCCTCCCCTGGCCTCACAGTCGCACTACCCCCCACTATACCTAACGCCCCGCACATCATCACCCCTCCACCACTCCGCTCCTTCAGCCCAACTACCCCCGAGGAGGTCTCTAAGGTCTTCACTGAAGCCCGCCTCACCACCTGCCCCCTGGACCCTATCTCCTCACAGCTCCTCCAGTCACCCCCCCCCCCCCCCTCCATCATTCGCTCCCTCGCCCACATCTTCAATCTCTCCCTCTCCACTGGCACCTTCCCCTCCCCTCTAAAGCACGCACACATCATTCCCATACTCAAAAAACCCTCCCTTGACCCCACTAACCTTAACAACCTTAGACCCATCTCCTTGTTGCCCTTCACTTCCAAGCTCCTTGAGCGCCTGGTCTACAATCGCCTAAGCGCCCACCTCACTGATAACAACCTCCTTGACCCCGTACAGTCTGGCTTCCGCCCCATACACTCCACCGAAACCGCCCTACTTAAAATCACCAATGACCTGCTAACTGCCAAAGCCAATGGCCACTATTCTATCCTCCTGCTCCTCGACCTCTCCGCGGCCTTCGACACTGTTGACCACCCTCTCCTCCTTGCCAAACTGCACTCCCTTGGCATCAAGGACGCTGCTCTCTCCTGGTTTGCCTCCTACCTTTCCCAACGCTCCTTCAGAGTCACCTACAACACTGCCACCTCCCCCTCCTTCCCCCTCTCTGTCGGGGTCCCCCAAGGCTCTGTCCTCGAGCCCCTCCTCTTCTCCATCTATACCTCCTCCCTTGGCAAACGTATTCACTCCCACAGCTTCAATTACCACCTCTATGCCGACGACACCCAAATTTACCTCTCCACCCCCCACCTCACCCCCTCAGTCTCTGCCCGTATCGCCCACCTCCTAAACGACATATCAGACTGGATGTCGCTCCATTTCCTCAAACTTAACCTATCCAAAACCGAGCTCCTGGTCTTCCCCCCACCCCGTGCCCCCCCTCCATCCTCTCCATCACTACTAACAACGCCACCATCTCTCCCACACGCCAAAGTCTTGGGTGTCACCCTGGACTCCCACCTCTCCTTCCTACCCCACATCCAACTGCTATCTAGATCTTGCAGGCTCCACCTCCGCCACATCTCCAAGATACGCACATTCCTCACCCCAGACACCACCAAACAACTCGTACACTCCCTCATCCTCTCATGCCTGGACTACTGCAACTCCCTTCTCACTGGCCTACCCAAACGAACGCTATCCCCACTCCAGTCGATCCTAAACTCAGTGGCCAGACTCATCCACCTCACCAAGCGCTCCACATCTGCCTCCCCCTCTGCCAATCCCTTCATTGGCTCTCGATTGCCCAACGCATCAAGTTCAAGCTGCTAACCCTGACCTACAAGGCCATTCACAATGCTGCCCCGAACTACATAACTGACCTGATACCCAGATAGTACCCTACCCGTGCCCTCCGCTCCTCACAGGACCTCCTGCTCTCTAGCTCCCTGGTCTCCTCCTCCCACGCCCGATTGCAGGACTTCTCCAGGACTTCCCCCATCCTCTGGAACTCCCTAAACCAATCCATCAGACTGTCACCTATCCTCCTCACCTTCAGGCACACCCTGAAAACCCTCCTCTTCAGGGAAGCCTACCCCAACCTCACCTAACACCCGACCTCACCTAACAACTAACCTCCTCCACTCCACCCACCACTCCATCCCCCACAGCCATCTCCTCCTGTGCCACCTTCCCCTCCCTCCTAGATTGTAAGCTCGAAAGAGCAGGGCCCTCCAACCCCTTGTGTATTGTATTGTTACTGTCTTGTCTCATGTTATGTCCCCCTTGCTACTGTACAGCGCTGAGCATAGCCTTTGGCGCTATATAAATACTGTATAATAATAATAATAATTATAAGCCAGCACATTTTAAAAGGCATTGCAATTCCTGGATTTTTTCTTTGTTGTGGCCCAATCTCAGCGGCTAGAGGCAACCACTGGCAAGAATCTAATGTGTGCCACCAGCAATCAGGGTCGGTGCTTCCACTAGAAAAACGGCACAGGCCGGCACTCTCTCTGTGTAGGAATGAATGATCCTTCAGCTGAGGGGAGGGGCAGAAGAAAGGACAGAGGAAGATGCTGGGTGTCTGGGGCCAGTGTAGGAGCTGAGCTGCCACTCCTTCCAGTGTTCCTCTCAGACTCAGTCCCTTATTGCAAGCCGGCTGGTGATCACTATGGAGTTCCAGCCCTTCTCTTCCCATTCATCAGCAGAGGCGCAGCTACGCCTGTGGAGGAAAGTAATGTCTGACTCTAATGTCTCGTGTCTGTGTGAGTGCGACCCAGCTGGCCATCCATCATCCATGTGCAATGTGACATCATCACCATCCCACAGCCTGCTCTTCTAGTGCCCACTGGGCCTGCTGTTCTGTGTCAGTGTTGGTGGTGATGTGTTGTGTCGGATCTGTCACTCAGTTCAGGTGCTCTCTGTGTGTGCGTAGACTGGGCTGCCTGCTGTCACAGCATTTTACCTCCCCCCATTGCCTGGAGAATTCCAGGCTGGGATCTGTCAGAGCTATCTTATGGCACCTATTTTTTTTCTTTTCAAATGGTTGAACTGGATGGACTTTTGTCTTTTTTTATCCAGACTAACTAAATATGTAAAAGAAATTTAGCAGTTACATGTTTTGTTGATTTTATATTTTCTGTTTTTTTTAAATTATTTTTTTTGGGGGAGCACACATAGCTGGTCTTACCTAGGGCCAAAATAGTCTAGCACTAGCCCTACCAGCAGTGGCTATCAAATCTGTACTCTGTACAAATCAATGGCTGGCAATGCTGCTGTTCACATGTACACATCTACGACTGACCCTGTACACAAACACGGTGTGTCCAGGGTCAGTGTTTCAGCTGGGTTTGGGCTGCAGCTAATCTGCCAGTTAGGACACAGCCATAGCAGAGGGTGTTGCTGCACATCATAACACAGCAACTATCCACAGACATGCACCTGTGTGAATGTAGTCTAAGGGGTCTAATTATAAAGGCTTTCACACAAGATTCCCACAGCCTTCTCTCATTTTCAATCTGGATTCAATTGGAAAAATAAGAGAATCCTTGAAGAAAACTGTGAAATCAGAGAGAACAAGAACAGATTTTAGGAAAATTACATTAATTTAAGTTTTAAAAATGCATTTAAAGTGGTTCCAAAGGAGGGACATTTTTTTATATTAATGCTTTTGCTTCATTAAGGTAAAAATGTCCCAATAGTTGTATTGCCCCCTCACCTCCCTATATACTTACCTGAGTCCTGTCTTGATCCAGAGCTGTGCCCAGCTGTCAATTTCCCTTCCCCTCTTTGCTCTCAGTTCACTAAACTGAGAGCAGAGCAAGCTATTGGCTCCTGCTGTTGTCAGTCAAATCCTGTGAGCAGAGAGCTGGGGTTGAGGGCCGAGCTATGCTGTGTGTGTCGATGGACACACACAGCCCCTCTTGGGAGCGCACCCACATGAGTGCCCACAAAGAAAGCCACTTGCTATCGGGGCAGACACAGAAGAGAAGGAGCCATGATCAACTTCAGGGGACCCCACAAGAGGAGATTTGGGGCCACTCTGTGCAATACTATTGTACAGA